>NW_008344555.1:644390-663781 GCF_000622305.1 Nannospalax galili | reverse complement strand
GCTGATGACAAAAAAAAAAAAAATCCAAAACAATACTGAAATACATCAGGGTCAGTCATGCTTTCAAATAAACCATGTTAATCTTATCCTGTTCTTACAAATTAAGAAGTGAAATTAGGCAAGCCATTTTGTTATTCTGGGATAAGCCAGACATTTCATTTTACTGATATTTATTTAAGATGATCATGTATGGTTTAACCAAAGTTACAGACACAGATGAACCTATAGCTATTTACAGTCAAGATTAAATGATCCCCCAAATTGTCAACAGAGTGAATTATGTGGAAAAATAAAATGAAGACAATAGCTGTTTAAATGAACTTTAAAAAAAGACTGTTAAATCAATCAAAATGGTTGATCTCCATGAGTTCATTTTCTTCTTTTAGATGCTTTGAATGTGATTGTCATGGCAACCATGCCTTAATCATGTCCTTCAGAATACTCTTCCACCTAAGAAACCGAAGAGAGGTGAACCCCAAATAGCTTCTTAATTAGCTATACTTGTGATGGTAACAGAGAGCTCAGACTTCTTATTCATCCTACTGCTATTCATTTACCCGGCTTGTGTTATTATGGGAGTCTCAAACACTGGCATATGTGCCATTAAAAACATATTTTCAAAGCCGCCATAAATGCAATAATAAATATAGCTGAGATAGCTACTGGCTCCTTTCCTTTAGCAGAAGAACTGATCAACCTGCTCTCACTCAGTAAAATCATTTATTCAGACTAAATGGTTCAGATAAAAGATGCCTCATTTTCAAAACTTCCAGAATAACGATCTGAAATCTTCAGCAACATAGTAATTTAATAAGCAATGAAAAACTAAAAGGACATTTCCAGTTACAGAAATACAAAAATTTTTGTCCTTTGAAGATTAGGTATAAAGTGAATTTGATGATGTACTGCTATACTCTGTAAAATTATTTACTACACGCAAGATTTTTAAAAGTTGTAAATAATAAAAGGTAGAAGAGTCAACGGTGCCCCTCACCACTCCAAAGATAAATACCAAAGAGCTCTCTCATGGCTGTATCTTTTTAATTATTACCATTACTAATATTTTCATTAAGTTTTTTAAAAATTTCATAGTGTATTTGGATCATATTCGACCCCCTCCCCCATCTCCTCTCAGACCCACTTCTGCCTCACTACCACCCCAACTTCATGTCCTCTTTTTATTTTTAAACATCACTGAGTCCAATTTGTTGCCCAAATCCTCTTGGGTGTGAGTTCATTCATTTCTTGGTCAACCTATCAGGGGGTCATAGCCTTAAAGAAAACGAACTCTTTCCCAGCAGCTATCAATTGCCAATAGTTCCTCAGCTAGGGCTGGGCTTCATACCCACCTCCCTCCTCCATGCTGGGATTCTGTTTGGCTTGAGCTTGCACAGGTCTTGCGCATCCTGTCATAACCACTGTGAGTTCATATGCGCAACTCCCCTGTTGTCTCAAGAAAGCACTGTTTCGTTGCAGTCATCCATCGCCTCTGGCTCTTACAATCTTTCTGCCTCCTCTTTCGTGATATGCTCTGAGCCTTTGGGTGTGGGGTATGCTACAGATGTCCCATTTAGGGCAGAGCACTCCACATGGCCATTTCTTGAAGCAAGTTTAAAGAATTTTTTGGTTCAAAAGAGTTAAAAATACATTTGAGCACTATTCATTGGCATATGAAAACATTAAGAATACTTACAGATTTAAAGAGCCATTGAAACAGAATACAAGAAACGGAAATGCTTGGGCATTATGAACAAATGAGTACACTGCAAACTCGGAGTCAAACGCTGAAAATTCAGCAAGAAAAATGGAGTGACAAATATTTGCTAAAGTCAAAAGGTATAGCCTTGAAATTCTTGTCCTTTGCCCTAATGTTCAATGATATTTTTGTTTTGTTTTAAAAATAGGAAGATTGATGCCCTTTCAATGACTATTGCAGCAGCTCCCAAATAAAACAAATGATAAAACAAAATTTCACTTAATTGACTGAGTGACTTAAATTAGTCACTGCCAAGTTTACAATTTTCCCACAACTCCAAGCATTCTTTCACTAAAAAAAAAAATAGCATTTTCCTGCTCTGGCATGTTGACTATGAGTAGCTTTTACATGACTACAATTCCTATTTTTCTATTATTTTCTGTAGACCACCACCATAATTAGAACCAAACGAAAGCAATGGCGGACAGAGGACTGTACAGACTCTGAGTGACAATTCTGACAGCTGTCCCTAAAGAACACCCACCCTCCCAGAAGTCTGAGAGCAACTCCTACACCAAAGTCATTCTAAAACTGTCACCCCATGGCCCTCTCAAAGCCCTGTGCAACTTTCCTGCAAAGGAAACAAAAGTTTTAAGATTTTTCTTCCTTATAATTTACTCTCTACAGTCCTAGTTTGGCCCATTATCCATTCACACCTTGACTACTTAACCAGACTTCTTTTTGTAACTTTTAAAATTTATTTTCATTTTATGTGTACTAGTGTTTTGCCTGCATGGATGTAAGTGCACCCATGTCATGCAGTGCCCATAGAAGCCACAGGAGGGCTCTGAATACCCCAGAACTGGAGTTACAGATGGATGTTGGCCACCATGTGGGTTCTATGAACCAAACCTGGCTCCTCTGTAAGAGCAGCCAGTATACTTAACCCCTGAGCCATCTCTCCAGCTCCTCACCAGACTTCTTAATGTGAGGCAATCTCTTGTTTACATAGCTGTCAGAACTCTGTAATATACACCAAAAATCTATCATTTCCTTTCTCCCATAAAACTTCCACTATAATCTAAGGGCCAAATTTCTTACCTGAAATTCAAGGCCTTTCCCTGAGATTCTGACTCACTTTTCACGGGTGTTGGTTGCCTCATGGCACCACAGAACCACAGGGGTCACTCTCCCCAAAACCAGTGACGCCCAAAATTGATCCTACTGGGGGAGCCAGAGACTAGTGATATCTGAGTACCTGCTATGGTTTGAATGTGTCCCCTCCAAAATTCAGGTGACAGGATTAAGAGATGGGCCCCTTAAGGGTTTAGGCAATGGAAGCTCCTCCCTTGTTGATGAGAGGCCCCACTGCAGCATTCAATCTTCTGGCCTTTCTGCCATTCCCCACATGTAGTCTCTTTCCAGCTAAGCACCTCTTTCCTGTGCTCTCTATGCGTCTAACCATGCATGCTTCCCAAGAATGATTCCTAGTCAGTGGCCACAGGCCAATGTTGCCAAGCAGGACTACTACTGAGGACCTTGCTGACCTCAGACAGAACCATAATGCTGAACCCTTCCTCCCTCTCTTCTTTCCCCTAACAGCTGTCCAGGCTGTCCTTGGTGCAAGAGTTTGAATGATTCTGTATTCTCTGAGATTCATTTTGCAACTTAAAGAACATGACATTAAGAGGTAGGGTCCTTTGGGGCTGGAGAGATGGCTCAGTGGTTAAGAACACTGGTTGTTCTTGCAGAAGACCCGGGTTCGAATCCCAGCACCCACATGGCAGCTAACAACTGTCTATAACTCCAGTCCCAGGGGATCCGACAGCTTCTTCTGTCCTCTGCGGGGATTGCACAACACGGGTGCACTTACCTACACACAGGCAATACACGCATACACATAAAATAACAATAATAAATAAAAAATATTTAAAAAAGAGATAGGGTCCTGAGCAGGTGACTGAACAATGGAGGATGGAGCCCTAGTGAGTTGGATTAGGTACCCTTATAAAAGAGTGATGGAGTTTATCTCACCCTCAGTTCCAGAGGGTGCAGCATCAAGGTGCCATCTCGAAGAAATAAATTTCTGTTCTTTTTAAGGTGCTCAGTTTTAGGCACAAAACAAAACAGTGCCCTACTACCAACAAAGTTTCTCCTAGATGGATTGTACATGCAGTCAAAGTTGAGAGTCACTGTCCCCAGTTCCTATAGCTCATAGCTATCACACTTTAGTGGGCATTAGAATTTACTGATGAATGGATGGGGGTCTTGGTATAACACAGGTGGCTGGGCCCCATCCCCAGCATTTCTGTAGCAGGCTTGGATAGAACTGATGAACTTCTCTCTCTCTCTTTTTTAGGATTTTATTTTTATTTTATGAGTGTTTTGTCTTCATGTATGTGCATGCCTGGTACCTGCATATGCCAGAAGAAGGTGTTGGATCCCCTGGAACAGCAGCTATGGACAGGTTTTAGCCTCTATGTGGGTGTTGGGGAACAAACCCAGGTCCTCTGGAAGAACTCTAAGTGCTCTTAACCATGGAGCCATCTCTCCAGCCCATGAATGTGCATTTCTAACAAGACTGTGGATGATTCTTTGTGCTCTGGATCCAAGGACCCCACATGGAGAAACACTGATGTATAGTTATAATTAGTATAATTATGTGATATAAATAGTTGTGCCATACAATAAAGAGTAATTATTACATGTACAGTTTGAATATACCTTACTGAAAATCTTAAATCACCAATGTTTCAGATTTAGATTTTTTTCAGATTTTGGAATATTTGTATAGAATTTATCATTTGAGAGTCCCTAACCTAAAATCTGAAGTGTCCCAATACCTGACCATTTAAGGATATTTAAACCATTCCATCTCGTTTTGCTAAAAGGACTGTACCATCTTCTGAAATATCTTCTACATTTGTTTATGAACAAATCCACAAAATGTCTTAGATAATACAGTCCAATTGTCTTTTTATAAACAAAATCCTAAGTGGGGAAATGATTTTCTCAGAGAATCAAATGGTACTGACAGAACTCCGGGTGAGTCAAAATTCCTGACTCTTCCCACTCCCTGCCCTGCCCAGTTCAATATTCTTTCTCGTATATCCTTAATGTATTACTAACAGCTTCTCCAATTATAACAAACATTCCCTGTTTGAAGAGATCACTTTTCTTTTAATATTCCCCATAACATGTAGCACACCCAGGAGAGTGCCTTGTTCTTTTGAGTAAGCACTAAATAAACATTTGGTCATTTCATTTTATGATATACTCTGCCCCATACTTGTCAGAAGCTGGGGTTGGCACCTTGTATACTGGTAAAAGGGCAGTTCTGCTCTAATCAATTAGCCACAGAGTAAATGCTTTCGAGCCGCATGTTTGCTGCCATTATCTGCAATAGGTACAATGACAAACACACAAAGAAAATATATTGGGGTCTAAACGTGGCAGCGATAACTAAGTTTACAAGATGACACAACTTACCTTTCAAGTTACATGTCAGAAAACATTCGCAAACTACTTACTACTTATTCTTAAGGAGCTACTGCAGCAATAAAATTATGAGTGTTAGAAAATTTTAAAGTAAATGCTCTGGGACTTTTAGTATGCCTGTCATTTTTTTTATAACGCTGAGGTCCTTCTTTTTCTTTAACAGAAAATCCGAAAGTAACTGGACTAAGGAAAACAAGGAAACAGAAGGAAGAGAAGATTAAGAGTCACCAAAAGAAGGCAAGAAGCAAGTGGGTAAACATCAAGTAGCCAAGAAGATGTTGTCACATACCTTTCCCAAAAGCCACTGCCATCATGCCTCCACAGTATTTCCAGGTATAGCTGACCCTCTATAGCCACAGTTTTCACAAACACACACTCAACCGACTTTGAATGGAAAATGTTCAGAAGGAAAACTGCATTTGCACTAAATAAGTGCAGACTTTTCTCATAATTGTTCCCTAAACAATACAACAACTAGATATAAGCATTTATATTATCTTAAGAAGTGTGATTAATTTAAAGATGATTTAAAATATACAGAAGAATATGCACAGGCTATATGCAAGTACAACTCCATTTTATATAAGGGGCTTGGATATTGTTCCTAAAGATAGGGTCCTGGAACTGCACTTTCCAGGACTGTGTGGGACAACCTCCAGCAGCCAGGGGGAATGATTTTCCTGACTCTCATGGCTGTCTCGGCCTATCTCTCTACAACAAATGCATTCTTAGTTGGATAGATCGTCATTACTCTTGCCATCAGTCAGCAGAAATTGCAATAAGGTCAAGTCAGCTGCAGAACTTGGTATCAGCTGTGAAAGTGACTAAAGGAAATGTGCTGGCTGTGCCACCATGCAGTCTGTCACTGTTATAGAGTGACCAGCTATCTTGGCTACTGAACTTTAGAAAAGCCCAGGCTCCATCATGGACTGTGACTCAAGAGAAAAGTTATTTCACCCCCTCCCTTTTTCCTTCCCCTTGTTTCCAACAGGGGTAGTACCACATGTGCAGTCAATCACACAAGCAGTGAAATCAAGAAAGAATAAGTAAAACTTTGTCTACTAATAGGCATGACAAAGTATACATTACATATCGGTGCATAATTTCTTCAGTGGTGCTGCAGATAGAATTCAGAGCCCTGTGCGTCCTGGGAAAGTGGTCTACCTCTGAGCTACATCCGCAGCTACATTATTACTTCTGATAGACAAAATAAAGTTTAATAAGTTAAACAGAGGCGAACTCTAAAACCAACACCCCCCCCATCTTAGTATTTTTTTCCCCACATAACTATATGAATGAGAAAGTTTTATCACCGGGTCTTTCTCCTCTCTGAACTGATGGACACATGAAGGACACCCACTTCCTCAGAGTGCCCACTGATGTGTACTCAACCCCACTGTCTCCTAATCCTTCAGGCCTTGTCAGTTTTTTCTCTTCCTGTGATTTTTAGTCTATCTATGAATCTGCTTGCTTTCTCATTCTCAACGGTTCTCTTAACGCCCCTTAACACCACCTGCCATACAATGTTGTTTTCAAATCCAACTCCTCAAGGCAACACATACTTGTGGTTGCTCATCCCAGTTACACAGTTCCAAGATACAGAAATCATTCATATTAACAGGTACAGAAATTTAACCTTGCCATATGCTTTCATGGCTATAATAATTGCATGAAGTGCTGACGGCAGATCTATGATTCTATAAGCTACACAATAACAACTGGCCCAAAGCAATGCAATTCTGACCTGTAATACTGGCTTAGTGAACTGGTCTGCATCCACTGTGATGGCTAATCTTGTGAACTTGACACACCTAAGACGGAACTTCAACTGAGGAACTTCCTCCATCAGATTGGCCTGTATACGTGTCTATGGGGGCATTTTCTTGATTGCTATTTGATGTTGGGGGCCCAAGCCCAGTATAGGCAGTGCCATCCCTGGGCAGGTAGGCCTGGGCTTTGTAAAAAAAAAAAAGTAGCTGAGTAAAGCATGGGGAGAGAGACAGTTAAGCAACATTTCTCAGTGGCCTCTGCTTCAGTTCCTAACTCCAGGGTCCTGTCGCCAGGTTCCTGCCCTGACTTCCCTCAGTGATGAATTGTGGAATTGTGACCTATAAGCCAATTAAATATTTTCCTCCCCAAGTTGGTTTCGGTCAGTGTTTTATCACAGCAATAAGAGAACAAACAAGAGCACTCACCAACTCACTGTTGATTACTTCACAAATGCAAGGGAATTGGTCAAATCTTGGATTCTGCTCTACCACAAAGATGGCAGAATGTCTCAGTATGTCGCAAACAAGGAAAGTTCAAAACCAATACACACAGTTTCCTGCCCATTACGTGCAACTGGCCTCCATGTTTGACACTACTGGTCACATCTTGTGAGATACTACCCTTCTCCTTCCATGGGCCCATGCCACAAGTTATGTCACTCAAGGAGAAGCATTTTCCTCATACTTAAAAACAAGTGCTTGCCTTTACCTACAAGGAAATAACAGAAAGTACCCCATAAAGAAAATTTAGTTTGAATTAGGGTCATTCTTTGTGTGATGCCTCTACTAGGTTTTGACAAACACTGAAGGGGGATTGGTATCTTTATAACACACTGAAGAACAAAAATTTCTATACCTCAATAAGATCTGTTTTAGCATTGTCAAGAAATTTCACAGGAATATTATAAATCATTTCTTTATATTTACTGATTCATGGTTCAAAGACTGTTGTAACACAGCCTAGGAAATGTCTTCAGCTTTGGTTCTCTGAAAATCAGCCTTGCACAACTCTACACCCCCCAGTATGTCTCCAAACTTGAAGAGTCTGAAACATTTATTGGGTCACAAAATGAAAAGTCAGAAATATAGCCCCAAAGATGCTATCTGACATGCTAGAATTACATAGTTTGCTGCCCACTCAGTCTAGAGACATTTATAAAAATGTCTTTTTCAAGGGAAAGCAGAGCAGTGCAAACGAAGTGCCATGAGGAAACAGGAAATACACAGACAGAAAAATCAGGGAAGGAAGACAGAGAGGGTGGAAAAAGCACAAATCGTGAGTAGAAGATCGCAGGCACACACCAGAGCAGTAACAACGGAATGGAGGCAGCTGCACACCTTTTGACTTTTGTTTTTTTTCTGAAAGGGTCTAAGAGAAAAAGGGATAAATTGCACCTTACTACAGTGGCCCTTAACTTCCACCAATTATACATTCAACTGAATAAATGACAAAGTACTATTTAATACATCAAAAACCTGCTTTACATGTGTGTGTAATAGGGTATGTATTCCATGCACAGAAAATTCCCTCTGAATTCTGCTTCAAATTTGTTGGAAGGCTCACTTTGTAAGATTAGTCCTATAAAATGAATCAGAGTGTGGGAGACAGAGACAGAGAGAGACAGAGAGAGACAGAGAGACACAGAGAGAGAGAGGTGTGATGTGCACCTTGAGATAAAGATGTTACCATGTGTCACTTAACATTTCAGTCAATGACATGCTACATATATGCCAGTCATATGATTATAATGAAGCTGCAACAATCTTGTCAGTTTGTGTTTTCTTCTATGCTGTGAGGGGGGAGGGGGAGGGGGAGACCAGAGAACCCGGAGCTCACTGAGCTAGGCTGGTTGGTCAGCAAGCCCCAGGGACCTGACTGTCTCACCTCCTTCCTCTGCCCCTAGTGCTTCTTTTCATTTTTTTAATATATGTGCTGAAGATCGAAAGTCAAGCCCTCATGCCTGCACAGCAAGCACTTCTCCCACTGAGCCATCTTTCTCCCCAGCCCCAATTCTGTATCTTATCTATGCTTGGATACACAAATCCTAACCATGGTCTTAAATGCTTTCAGTATTCAGCATAACACAATCTGCAGCTATTAGCCTCAGAACAATGAGCTGAACCATACAGTGCAGACGTTGTATGCCACACCATCTAGGTTTGTGCAAGTATACTCTGACGTTTGTACAATGATAAAATGGCTCAACAGGTTACTCAGAAATTACATCCATCATTTAGTAACACGTAAGTGTATGTCAATGAAAAGCCTCTTCTCTCTTTCTGTTCACTTTTTGCTTTGCAAATAAGTGTGAGGCAAAATTTCGATTATTTTACTTCCTGGGTTTTTTGTTGGTTTGGTTTAGTTTCAGCAATGCTGGGGACTGAACCAGGAATCTCATGTGTTTGAGGCAAGTGCTCTACCACTGAGCTACAGCCCCAGTGTGCTTTTTCTGTTCTTGAGGATTTGACATCTCCTGAGAACGACCTGAGAACATGCACTGCTCTTTAATTTACCACAATTCTTTCTCTCTTGGCTATAATTTTCCTTCAGTCCAAATATGGAATGAAGATATTTACCAGGTAATTTACTTGAAGCCAATCATCAAAAAAAAAATTAAAAACCTACACCTGGAATTCCTCTGTAATATTACTTTGTCTCAAACATAGAGAACAAGATAGCATTTTGGACATAGATTGATCTTTGTACAGAAGCGGATCCAGAGCATCTAAAGCTAGTTTTGAAACAGGGTTTTATACAAAAGCAGATCCGGGAGTGTCTAGGGATAGAGTCAATCAGAATGTGCCATAAAATGGACACAGAAAAAATTTGTGGGGTGAAAAATATGTGCATTCTAACTATAGCAGTAGCTTCATGGGTCACAACTCATCAAATTACAGGTCTTAAATGGGCACCATTTGTTGTACATAAGTGACTCTCAATAAAGTAGGTATTTCAAAGACCCAACTATTTATCTATATGTGCAGGTATAAATTTCCATCACTTCAGATTAATTTGGGGGCTTGGGTTCTTCTTTTTTCTTGTTTTTGGTTTGGTTTGTGGTTTTTGGAGACTGGCCTTGCTTTGTACAGTCCAGGCTGGCCTCAAACCTATGATCTTGTTTCCACTTCCCAACTGCTAGGATTACAAGTGTAATGTACCTATATAAATAACAATATGCCTAGCCTAGTTTCTTTCCTTAGCGCAACAAGATATGTTTGCTATACTGGAAAATTCTTTCTCAGTGCTTTCCTTAAAAGAGACAGTGTCTCTTGTAGCCCACAAGGGGAAGAAGTCTAGGCTTTGAAACTTGCTTTGCTACTACAACCTGACCCTACAATCCTTTTACAGGATGGTTCACAGAAATTATAGAAGAGTATGCAGTTTGTTCATTCAAAATCACGGACTTTATCATTTGCCTGCCTGCCTGCCTTTTTCTGTCTCTGTCTCTCCCTCCCTCTCCTCCTCACCCCTTCTCCTGTACCTAAGTTTCTGGCAGGCCTAGAGAGAAATTCATTACTTCAGCTCCCCTGGCCACATGAAAGGGAACATGACTGATTGTACTTATAGGCAGATGCAAGCAATCAGCATCACAAACAAGACTGATGCATGAAACTAGGCCTGGCAGAGTTCACTGAAAAGCCAACCCTTAAAATCTTCCTAACAAATGACACATTTCAAATTAGACGGGAACCAAGCAGCCGTAACTATATTCTAGAATCCAAGTGAATGGCAAGGCTTAGTAACAATTCACATACAGAGTTAGTTTTGTACATTCCTCCTCAAAGCAATGTTTTCAATAAAAGTTTTCTATTTCTAGCTATGTTGTTTTCCTAGTAAAGTATTATTTAAAACTTTGTGGAGCCAGGTATGATGGTTTATGACTGAATTCTCATCACTAGGAGTCAGGGATTTAGCTCAGCAAGGCCGGGGGCGGGGAACAGACAACACAAAAGACCATAAAAAACAAGGCAACTAAATTCCCATCACTAGCGAAGCTGAAGCAGGAGGAGTGCTGTGAATTTCAGGTCAGCCTCAGCTACACAGTTGAGACCATATGTCAAAAAGCAGGGGTGGAGGAGAACACCTCTGGGTATTGCAAATTCTTGTGATTAGAACGCCTCTGGAACATGTATGTCTTGGCATACTACGACATATTTGATATGGGTAAATAAAACAAATCTGAAAGGCAGGAAAGTGATGACAAGACTTGTTTTGATTGCTCTTTCTCTAGGTTCCATGGCATTTTGTAAAAGAGCACATGAATCTTCTGTGTGTTTTATATCTATCATAGCTCAAAACAGAGTATGTCTCAGTAGTTTAAATTGGAAGGAAAATCCATTTTCAGAAGAGAGTCACTGTACTTTAAAAACCTGCAAGGAGCTGGTACATGCATTTGCTACCAGTCAGCAGTGACAACCCAGAGCAAAAGCTCCTTAAAAACACAGCCCTGGGCAAAGGGACAATTTTCTCATTTGTTCCAGTAGTAAGCCCTTGGCAGCAAGTATCCATATTCATAATTATACATACTTTCCCATGTGCTGGGACCCTAGCTATAAAGAAAAGATCATCTTGCAGTCAGAAGTTGCCATGCAGACAGAACCTATGCAATCCCAGTACATATTTTGTTTGGTCTGTTCGTACTATGACATTTCTGTATTGAGTGACACCAAATCTTCTCACCTCATCTCTATCCTGGAAATCAGCTTCCCTGCTCATCCAAAGTAGAGAGGCAAACCCTGTCCAGTTCAGCCAGCATAACTGTAACAGTGGCAAATATAGCTAAGGGAAATTCAGATACGGGGGCTGACAAATGTGCTAGAAGGACACAGACAGTCTGGGGAAAGCAAAGTGGGCACAGTAGGATGAGCTGAAGCAATCAGTCTGAGGATGAAAAGACATTCAATGGGGAGGAGGGGGAGGAGGAGGGAGAGAGACAGGGAGGGGGAGTTGAAGAGGCAAAGATGGAGAGGAGGGGAGGGGAGAGGAAAGGAAGAGCTAGGGGAGAGGGTAAAGAGGAGCAGAGGGAGGAGGAAAGGGGGAGGGAAGAGGGAAAGATCGATCCACATAACTACAGAAAAAAATGTCTTGGAAAGGGGGAGGAAATTGAAAGAATTTAAGATTTTATTTTGTGTGTGTGTGTGTGTGTGTGTGTGTGTGGTGTGCTCGCATGCAGGTTCCCACCCAGAAAAGAATGTCAGATCCCCTGGAACTGGAGTTATGGACAGTTGTGAACCACCATGTGGGTGATTGGAACTGAACCCAGGTCCTCCGCAAGAGCAGCCAGTGCTCTTAACCATTGAGCCATCTCCCCAACCCCTCAAGTATTTTTTGAGTGTCAGATTAAAATAAAAATGTGTGTATGTGTGTGCATGTGTGTATTAATGACTGCACTGCCAGAATCTACTATAACTTTCTACCTAGGTTCTGAAACAGGTGAAGTGTTTCAAATCTTCCACAATTTGAACAAACATCTCATTATATAAAGGCAAAAATACTATACAGCAGTAGCCCCATTATGGTCTTCCAGGCTACCATATCTAAAAATCTTAAAGTTGCCTTTCATTTTGCACCTATAGGCATACTTGATATGCCTTGGTCTAGACAAGCAGGTTAGGCTGGTTGGCCATCAACACTGCCCCCCACCCCACCAAGATCCACCTGTCTGCTCCCCAGTGATGGGATTACAACAAGGATGCACGACCACACTCAGCTTTTTACGTTGGGTCTCTGGGGATTGAACTCAGGTCCTCATGATTGCATTAGCAAGTATTTTCCCAACTAAACTTTTCTCCCAGCCCCCAAACTTGAGTTTTTGTAATACAGGCCACTAAAAAAGTTCTTAATTCAAACTGGAAAAATATTCAAGCTGGAATTTTGACATTAAGCTGTTACACGATCTCAAATCACGTTTCTGATTACACTGAGCCTCTGTTTCCTCATCTGGAAAATGAAGGAAAGAATGAGTGTCAAGAGCCCCTTCAAACACTGAAACATTAATCAAGTGGCAGGAGAAAACACTTTCAGGACTTAACCTTACCTCTATTACACAGCTCACAGAGCAAGGCAGAGAACAATTCTCCAGCTCCCAGTAGCTTTCCCCTTTCACTTGCCACCTTGACTGCGCTGCAGAAATGCCTCGGCAGTTCGGAGTACTGACAGCTCTTACAGAGGACCCAGGTTCAGTTCCCAGCACCCACATGGAAGTTGACAACAGTCCATAACTCCAGTTCCAGGGCATCCAACACCCTCTTCTGGCCTCTACAGGCATTGCGCACACATGGTGCACTTACATTCATGCACACAAAACATTCACACACATAAAATAAAAATAAAGCACTATGATCATGACTGACTAGACATGCCAGCAGTTACTGAGATAATCTTTTGGTAGTTCAGAAAATAACCAGAGAATATGGTTTTATGTTGGAACTTGGCAGTTAGTTCATTGTTAAAAATTTTACTGCATTTTTAAAAGATGAACAAAATGCTGTTACTAATTTCTAGATGGTAGATCATACCTGATTTTATATTTTCTTCTCAAGACTTTTCTATATTTTCCAACAATGGAATGCACTACTCTTTATCATTGAAAAATTTCATTTACAAAAAGGATTAGGCATTCTTACAAGTTTTCCCAGCTCTCTCAAGTTTATCTGAAATTAGAGCATGAGTCTGGGGAACACAGGTCACTGGCAGTGCACTATCCTAACATGTATGAAGCCTGCCTGTTTCCATACCCCACACAAAAATAAAACAAAATCAGTGTGTGTGGTTTTTGGGGCAGGTGGGGGACCAGGCAGTATCAGCACACATGCCTACACATAGTGTGTGATTACCACTAGGTTGATTGCTGTGGTCAGAATCAGGACGTTATTATCATAATCACAATCTATGGCTGGCAGCCCTATGTGGAAACCAAAACATGCATTTTATCTAAATAATAGTTCTTTTTTTTTCCAGAATTCTGGCTCTTGAGAATCATGGTTAAAATTCCTTTCCAACTTAAAGTAAATGAAATGAAACACCAGGTCCTTTTTCTGCGTGCGTGCGTGTGCACGCACGCGCACGCACACACACACACACACACTGCTTTCCAGACAAAATATGAGTGTTATTGGGCTATTTTTTAATTTCTCTTCTTTTTATGCTCTAGAACAAAACACATCAAAAGTTAAAATATTTAGCTGTCAAAACAAAACACCCCCAAATGGGAAACAGAAGTACGAATCTGATATTTTAAAAACAATTTCCATAGCAAGCGCAAATATTTAAATTGTATAAAAAGACAAAACCAGAAGCTCTCCCTGAGTTTTACAAGGACAATTCTAAGGAAGATAGACTTGCTGAATGGATGTTAACAAAGGTACTGTCAGGTTCCCAGTTATCAAAGCACTGCCTGAAAATTTCAGGTAAACTAGCGAATAAAGTTCTCCAAAGTAACAACCAGTGTCCTTTTGGGTAAACCTCTAGAACAAATTCAATATTGAATTCAATTCTCATCAGTTGAAGAATTTATTTACCTCTTTATTCTTAACCTCAATATAGCAAAATCTAGTGTTAACACATGTTGCCTCTGAAATTACTTTTTGCCAAGGATCAATTAATTACTCTCCTCTCTCCCTCTACCAAGCTCCTCAACTCACCACCAAGCTTTATACTTCATAGCAAGCAGCAGGAACAGTGACTTAGCCACGGGACTTCAAATCCCAACTCTGTCTATATCAGTTGTGCAGCCTCAGGACTCTTATCTGTGAAATGTGCATCTTCATTACTCTGTAGAACTAGGGATCAAATCACATCATGGTTATCAATCCAACTACCATGCTTCCTGAAATGTGGTAGAGTTGTGTTAATGTTGGTTCCCCCTTTCCCACTACCCCTTGCAACTTACTCCAAGGCTGATCAAATTTAAAGTAACTGATTTTAATTAATCTCAAGTAATCACAACGGTACACAGGACATGCAGAAATTTTCATTTTGCTAAGAAAGATTTTGCCACAAGGGAGACGGCATGAAGCGGTGCTCAAAACTATGAATTTGAGGGGAGAGGGAAGAGTGGGAATGGTGTGAATAGAGTATTAATATATAAAATCCTCAAAAACTGAACCCATGAACTTCACAAGACTTAGAAGATCTTAATTTTCTTCTCTTATTTCCAGGACTAACCAGCTGTGAAACCTTGGGCAAGTTATTTTACCTCTCTGAGCCTGATTCATTGAATAAATAAGAGAAATTTAAAATACCTAGCACAGAGTCCCTTAAATGCAAGCTGTTACTCTAATTATTCAGGTTGGAGGGCAGGAATTAGCCACTTTTAAATCTCATCAAATGCACTCAGCCAGCTACTCAGTCACATGACCACACTGTTATTGTCCTTTCCTCTCCTGAAATTATGTGTTGCTCTGTTTGGAGAGGAAATTACATCAACCTCAGCATTACTGAGACTTCAGGCTGGACATTCTGTTGGGGGTGCTGGACTGTGAGTTCTAGGATATTTCAGCAGCATCTTTGGCCTCTATGGACTAGATTCCAGGAAGTGCACCTGGCAAAAACCTCTCCTGGGCATTGTTCAATTGACCCCTAAGTTCTCTGTGGTTGAAAACCACTAGTCCAGTACAGTCCACAAGCAGAGGGATCCCCCAAGGTCTCAGGAGGTGCCCTGTAGGTGGAGATCAAAGGTTTATCAAGGTACCATTAAGTACTATTTACTCTTTGGGCTCCATCATCCATGATTATCAGAAACTCAAAGTTGACCACAGAAAAATAGCTTGGGAGGGGGGGCTTCAATTCGCCATTAGAAAACGTTTTAAATCACACAAAGGCAGGCTGGTCATCCACTTCTCCTTACTGTACACAGTAATAGAAAGGTGGGTTTAACTGGCTGTGGTTGTGCCTTAAATCTCAGCAGTTCAAAGCCAGTCTTAGTCTACACTGCCAGCTCCAGGCCAGCCAGAGGCAGGTGGATCTCTGTGAGTTGAAGCCAGCTTGATCTACACAGCGAGTTCCAGGCCAGCCAGGGCTACATGGTAAGATACCGTCTCAAGGAAAAAAAAAGGTGAATTTAAACATCAGTAAATCTGGTATGTTCCATTTAATTTACAGAAAACATTGTCACACATTGTACACATGTATCAAATCATCACACTTTACCTCACAAAAATACCAACAATATTAATTTTTTAATAAAAGAGCCAGTCATAGTGGCACATGCCTATATTCCCAAGACTCAGGAGGCAGAGGCAAGAGGATTGGGTGTTGAAGGCCAACCTGAAGCACATGAGACCTTGCCTCAAAAATAACAAAAAAACAAAATTTGTTTAAAATAGAAAAGACTACAATATCTAAGATGACGTATAAACCATTAAAATCATCTCTCAGTATCCATGGGAGACTGGTTCCAGAACTTACATGCAGATACCAAAATTCAGATGATCAAGTCCTTTACATAAAATGATGTATTTACATATAACCTTCACATATTTTCCCATATACTCTCAATCATCTCAAATTACTTATAATACCCAATACCCTATAAATGCTACATAGTTTTCTTGCCACATTGTGTAGGGACTAATGATAACAAAGGAAAGTCTATAAATGTTAATAAAGGTGCCAGTTTTTTCAAATATTTTCAATCCTTGGCTGGGTGAATCTAAGACTAATCATATTACTGGAAATGAAAAAGTATGTTCTTAGCCAGGAAGGTGAGATACAAATGATGCAGGGACTGACTGATTCCATTGTTTGTACACTTGAAGAATGTTCAGTATATACATAGGAACTATGTGAATGTTCAAAAGCCTCCAGACGTCTCTTAATTATTCACAACATATCAACTGTCTGTAATTTTCATTTCAAGAATCACACCAGAAGGGCGGGAGTCATTTCTTATCTACCAGGTATCCAGGCACCAGGCACAAGAGCCTCCATCAGAGGAGGTAACTCCGTAAATGTTTGCTGAAAAAAAAGAATGGTCATATATTCTGATTAATTAAGTACTGTGCTGAGAGAGAAAAAGAGAGAAAAAGAGAAAGAGAGACAGAGACAGAGAGAGAGAGAAAGAGAACAAGAACTTCGCTCTGTTCAACAGGAGCTGAAAGAAAAGATTTCTTAAGAGAAAATAATTTCTACAATATACTCCCTTTTATCCCAAATCCAAACAACGGGGCTAAAAAAATGCAGACAAAAGTTGAGGAAAGAGCCAAAGAGATAAGGCCTAAAGTTCAAGCAAGCAGGAACATTTGTTCAACTCCCACAAGGTTATAAAAGCCAATGTTGCTGGCACCAGAGGGGGGAAACGGGAGGGGTGAGGGGGAAGAGGAGAACCAGGAGGTAGAGATTAGGAAAATGGGGCAGCCTCAGAAGATTAACTGCCACTCCTTCAACCAACTATTTTTTTTAAATGTCCAAACTTGGGCTGGGGATGTAGCTCAGTGATAACAGCATCTGCTTGGCATGTGTGAAGTCCTAGGTTCGATCCCCACTACAGCAATAAATAAATAAGCAAATAAATAAATATCCAAACTTAAGGCATGAGTTTCTCACACAAAGGCATGATTTGCAAATTTTTTTTCCCAATAGCTATGAGCACTGTGTGAAATTCTCAAATAATCAATAAAAGTATTTTTAAAGAGAATATTTGGAACATTCTTTCAATCACACTTGTTAATTTCTGAAAGTTCTTTGTCTCCTTTTTTTCTCCTATCTCACAGTGGGAACAACAGGTTCTCCAGAAGCCAAGACTCCCTTGACTCCTTTTGTCTAAAGAGAAATGTAAGGCCCATTTCCCCCCAGCATACTGTTCTCTGTAAGACATTTTACCAGCTGCAGCATTCTATTCCTCAGAGGGAAAAAATATCAGGCTTAGATTATATTGTACAAATATGCAGTTTTTCTCACTACTGAAAAGGTGCAGAATACGTGTCACATAAATAAGAGAATGGCACACACAGTAGCATCAACAGAGGCATTTTGTCAATCTTGTAGACCTACACTCGATTTCCACTTAAATGTTTCTGGTTTTAAAATTTGCAGTAAACAAAGTCATTTTCTTATTCAAGTGATCCATTCATTCATTAGATATTAAACTAGCTCCAATCCACTATTATACAAGAGGAATTTTGCCTATTTAAATTTTAAACAATTTCTTCTCAAGTGTCACCCAAAAGTCTAGACTTGCTTTAAAAAAATCCCTTCTCTCAAAAAATTAAATATGGGAATGGAAGCCTAGAATTACAGAAGCCATGTATGGTTTCAAAATCTATATGGTACTCTTAAAATATGTACTTATTGTGTGGTGGTTTGCACAAATCATGGCCTATCTAACCAATTTCCTGTTGCATAAAGATTATATTTTCCTTTAAAAATGTTAAATAAGCATTTTTGAAGACTGAAGGTAAAGACTAGATTGAAACCTTATGTAACCAAAATAGAAAAGCATTATATTCTTACCACATTAAAGACCCATACCTTTTAAACATATATTCTTAAGCAAATATGCGCATTAATTTCCAAAGGCAAATGCACCAAACGCAGCAGTCCCCCCACCTCTTTTAGTGTAAAGAATGGGGAGGGGCCTGTTCAGGGGGATGAGCTAGGATGGGAAATCTGTACCAAATTCCACGAGACCCGTTATTTAAACTTGTGTTACTTTGCAAATTTTCACATTTCCAAGGAACATTACATTTATATTAAAACTGCCTTAATCAAGATAACAAAAATATTTCTAGTATTGTATAAGCTTGCCATACATTTGATAACATGGAGAATTACAAGCAATTACAAAATGATGACTACAATTAGGAAAACTGGGTCTATTCCAAATACAAATCAAAGGAGGCTCATATAGTCCCAATGGGATAATTTAAATGAAGAGTAACAGAGGATTTCAGAGGATTTCCAGCAAAGACACATATTTGTCCTACTCTTTCTCCTTTTCTGAAAGACAAGCAAAAACAAACAAACAAACAAATTAAAAAACCCCAATGCTACAATGATGTAATGCCTGCCCTTCAGGAAATTCAAAAGCCAAACATGGAATCCCGTTAATACACTTTTTTCTCTCCTGTTCCCAACGGGCCTCCCTAGTACAGGGTTTTTTTGGAAGTGGCAATCAGAAGGAACCTGAGACACTAGAAAGGTCCCAAATGCAGAAAATTATACAGTGCCTTAACAGGAGTCACGCTCACTGTTTCCCTCAGCCTTGCTGTTTCAAACCTCTACCTAGTTGTGAAAGACTAGGGATGGGAACTTCCAAAGCAACAACCTCTTGCAGAGCTTTGAACACCACCTACAACAAATTTCAAGGTTTTTGAGACAGAAAGGTCACACCCAGCAGTTTTGCAAACCCACCTTTTCAACCTTAGGTGCTAGAACCTTCCAGGAGCTTCTCAGGTTCCATGCTGGAGCTGAAATCCACCCCCCTCTC
>NW_008344555.1:643387-644303 GCF_000622305.1 Nannospalax galili | reverse complement strand
CCCCCCCCCCCCCAAGCCCCCAGCATCCCTGAGGAGAAAACCACGAAGCTCCCTCACCTCTGCTGCCCCATCCCCTCCTTCCTTTGCCATCCCCTAGAATGAACCACACAGGGCAGGTCCCACTTTCCTCTCCGGCCCAAAAGGCGCTGTCTTTAACAGAAAAATCAAGGGAGCCCCCCACATCGTCATCTCGCGCTCCCCACAAACATCGCTAGTGATCTTTAAAAAAAAAAAGAACAGAAAGGTGTCCCTATCTCGCCCCACCCCCACTGCCTGCCATCCTGGGTGAGAAAACCCTTCAAGTCCATCCCTGCCATCCCCGGCAGAACCCCCGTCACATCCCGCCCTCCACGGGGGCGAAAGCCCGGGAGTGGAGACCAAGGCACGCACCCCAGGGAACCTCCGAGTCCCGGGTCCCGCAGCTCAGGGTGCCCTCAGCCTAGGCGAGGCCGCCGAGGCCCGAGGCCGCAGGTACCCAAGTCCTGCAGGTCCGCGCAGCCCGGGCCAGCCCGGAGCGGCAGCGGCAGAGCAGCCCGGCAGCCGCTCCTCTTTGGACGCGGGAGGCGCGCGCGCGTGCGCGCACATACATATACACACACACACACACACACACACGCACACACACGCGCGCGCACACACACACACACACACACACACACTCGCGGAGAGAAAGCGGGCTTACAGCCTGGGGATGCTCGGCTACGCAGCTGTCTAGACGGCGGCAGCCACTGCCTGCTCCGAGACCGAAGCGCGGCGGCGGCGACAGCGAAGGCGACGGCGACGACTGCGGACTGAGCCCCCTCGGCGGGGCGGTGGATGTAGGGCGCGGGAGGGGCGCGAGGGGAGGGGCGCGCGCGGGGGACGGAGGGAGGGAGAGGGGGAGGGAGCGCGCACGGGGGCGGGGGCGGGCGCGGCC
>NW_008344555.1:636688-643311 GCF_000622305.1 Nannospalax galili | reverse complement strand
GGCCCCGCCTCGGGAGAAGCTCGGCTGCCTGCAGGGCGTGCTCGGGTGCGCGCGGGAGGGGGCCGCGCGCCGGCGGTGGCGCGGCTTCCTCTGGCACCCGCGAGCATCCGAAGAGTGAGCGCTGGCCGGCTTCGGGCCGCTGCCCCCTGTCTCGTGCTGCAGGCCTTCGCTGGCTGCCGGGGAGTCACGAGTCACTGCAGGCAGCCGCGGCCAGGGCCGGGGTGGTGGGAGCAACAAAGAGGGGAGGCGAAGGTGGCAGAGGTGGCCTCTCGCCTCCCCAGGGGCCTCACTGACCCGCGCCCCTCGCACGACGCACCCTCTTACAGCCTGCGACAGGAGAACTCTTGGTTCCCTGCGGCGCCAGCAGACCACCAAGACCTCTCCTCCCTCCCCTTAGTAACAAGCTGAATGGAGCGGAAAGGGCCCCAACCGGTAGCCTAGTGCCATCATCTAGAGGGCTTTACATCACTCCGAAAGCACTCAAGGCAGCGCGTACCGTAGCTAGCTACCCATTCATTCACTCAACGTTCGGTTCACGGAGCCGGCGCCGTGTGCCAAGCACTGTGCCAAGTGCTATGACGCACTTGTGCACGCAAGGTCTGTTTTCTCTTGGGAGCTTGTGATCTAGTGGGGGAGACACAGTAAACAAGTGAGAAAATAATCACACTTTGGTAAAACTGTGCAGGATAAGGGGGTGCAAATAATGTGGGTAAGAAAGAAGGTGGCATTTAATCGAAGCCCCCAAAGACCTGAAATACGTACCGTATAAAGAACCAGGAAAAAGCTTTTTCGAGATAGAGGGAGCAGGTGGAATGAGGCCAGAAGGATCCCAAGGTGCCAGTGGCAGGAACTTGGATTTGACAGAAAAGGGTTGAAGAGGGAATTACGGTTGAAGCAGAGACACCTGTTTTGAAATATTTGCTTGTAAAGGGGAACAGAAAGGGATAGAAACTGGAGAGTTGAATAGGATCAAGGGACAGTTCCTTTTCTCTTGTGAATTCGAAAGGTGCTGGGTAAACACTTTTGGAACAGTCAGTAGAGAATGTCTGGTGAGGCAAGAGAAAGGTCATAAAAGAGTACCAAGGCCTGGTATGAAATGAGGGCTGAATTGGCCCTCTATGTGAAAGCTAATGCTGGTCATAGGTGGGGCAGCTATGTTTTTAAATTAAGTCAACAGTTTAAGAATTGCTATTTTCCCCATGATTCACAAACCGGGTGGTGGCCTTCTTTACTAGAGAACCAATACCCTAAGCATTTGCAAAGTTCCCATCCCTCCCTTGCTCCCCAGAGCCTAGTCCTTCTCTACCCATTCTGAACCCTCAAAATAGTGAAGTTTGTTCTTTTTAGATTAGCTAAGGAAGTCACACTACACATTGCCTAAGAAGAGACTTGAATCTACACCAGACCAATATGGGAAGGCCTTGAGCAATCAGCTACACTACAGGCAGCTCCCTTGAATACCTGCTCTGAACTTAGCCTCCCCCCCCAAAAAAAATGGCCAAGAGGTACCCACAATGGAAGGCTATGGACAGAAGACTTGTTACTGCAGTTTTTAGGGTCAAAGACTGGGCTTTGGCAGTCCCAACAAGATAGACTCCACCACCTTTCCCCCAATACATCAATTAAAGACAAAATCATAGTGGAAAGCAGAGAAAGGAGATTTACTCAATGTAGCAACTATAAAGAGATCTAGTGATACCGGAATCCCTCTACAGGGTACTAACAAGAGGATTAGGTTTTAACAGAGAGCAAGAAATATGCATAACTAAGCAGTACTGGTTACGATGTGATTCCACCCATCCTTGACACATTGTTATGTGGGTTCCAGGCTGTCCTGCAAGGTCTTCTGATGAATTGTCAGAACTATGTGAAATTTCTGAGAGACAGGTTCCTCCTCTGGCTGGCACCAGGCTTCAGCCTTTCCCTTCTCCCAGTTTGAGATTCCTGAGAAAATTTGTAATGTTTCAATAGTCAAATAGCCAAAGGGAGGGACACAAGTGTCTCTCTTGAGAATCTCTCTTCTCCTGCCAGGACAGTTACAGACCCTCTCTTAGGGAACCTTCAGGTTTTTAGTCACTATCAATTGTCCCATCCCTCCCCTTTCCTCCTCCTTTCCTTTCCTCTTTCATCCCTCTTACCACCTCTCTGCTTCACTCCTTTGTTCCCGCTTCTTTCTTTCCCACTTCCTGTTCTTCCTTCCTTCCTTCTGTGTACGTTCACCATGCTCCCAGTAGCTATAAGTTACCCTGCCCCACCTCTCACATCACCTCACAGACCCCAGTCTATGCCCAAGGACAGCCCTTTCTCTTTAAATTTCTTTTTTATTTTATGTGTATGAGTGGTTTTGCCTACATGTATGTGTGTCATGTGCATGCAGTGCCCCACAGAGATCAGAAGAGGGTGACAGATCCTCTGGAACTGGAGTTAGGAGCAGTTGTAAGCCACCAAATGCATGCTGGTAACCAAATCTCAGTCCTCTGCAAAAGCAGCAAGTGCCCTTAACATATGAACCACTGAACCATCTTCTCCAGCCCCCAAACAGGGTATTTTAAAAGCGTTTATTGTATTTATTACTCTGTTTTTAATAAGACTGTATTTAGTGAATTGATGGGTGGGTAGATGTGTGGACAAATGAATTCTTCTGATCTCTCAATCCTTAGTCTAAATTACACATTTTACAAAGACTTGTCTACTTGATATCAAACCTACTGAAACTCTTGTCTGATGATGGAATAAAAAAATAATCTCTCCTTTTTTTCCATAGAAGCTTTCATCAAAGTCTCTTCTTATTACCTTAATTGTATGTAAAGATGAAAAGTCTGCTTATCTCTTTTATAAGGTTTCTAGATCTTTGAAAGTGAGCACCGTATCTCACTCATTAGTATTTACCTATTGGTATTAACAACAAGGCCTTGCTCATTTTGAACAACCAAACAATTTATTTCAAAAATGAATAGAATTGATAATCAAGACTAACATCCATAGACTTATGGCTCTTTCAGGTGTAGTTGAAAGACCTTTGCAGTCATGGGTTCAAGTGTAAGCCTGGCCTCCTGTTGGTTGTATGGTCCAGGGCAAGTTATAAACTCATGTGTCTTCAAGCATTTTTGCTCACATGCTTCCTAAAATAAATTTGGCAACCTACATACCCTTCCCTATATATTATAAATTGATATCTATGTTTTTCCTTCATTTTCAAACAGTTACAAAAGGAATTTTTGATCTGTTGTAAATATTGGCATTCTAAAGTAAAATGTTTATATCACTGTATTGAGTCTATCCATGTGAATCTAAATAACATAGCTCATACCTACCGGTACTTAAGTATAGGTGATTAACTTCTTTAACAGTTGAACATTTTACATTATTCTTTTTTCACTTTAAACTCATATCTTCATTTACTTCTGCCACAGAAGTTTGTGCTAATGTAACATATTGTATGCATATAAGCCTGGTTTTGATCATTTTGTTTGTTTGATTTTTGGTGTTTTGAGACAGAGTCACCCTGTAGCCCCGGCTGGCCTGGAACTTGCTATGTAAAGCAGGCTGGCCTCTAGAGATCCACCAGCCCCAGCCTCCCAAGTGCTGGGATTAAAGGCATGCACCCCATGCTCTTCCTTGGTTTTGAAATACTTTGGGGGGGTTGTGAGGTTCTTTTGGGGGGGTTGTTTTGTTTCTTTCTTTTTTCTTTTTTCTTTTTTTGAGAAACAATCTCACTATGTAGTCTTGACTGGCCTGCAATTCGCTATGTAGACCAAACTAGCCTCGAAGTTACAGATACCCCTCTGCCTCAGCCCACAATGTGCACCAATGTACACACCCAGATGATACACTTTTTTGTAAAAAGACAGAGTCTTGTGTATCCCAGTCTAGCTGTCACTGTGGAGCTGAGGATGACCTTGAACATCCGATCCTTCTTCCTTCACCTCCTAAGTGCTAGGACTCCAAGCATGTGCTACCATGCCTGCTTTGTTGACATATTTCTCTCCAAGAAAAAAAAAATGCACGTAAATTAAAATTAAATTTTCTTTCACCATAACATTCTACATATTTAAAACATTTTGTGTGTATGCTACTGGAGATTTTAAGGTCAAAGCCTGGGCTCTGTCAGTTCCAGCTATCTTCCAATATGCCAGTTCAAGACAAGTAATAGTGAAAGGCAAAAAAAGAGCTTTAGTCAATGGAGTCACGTTGAAAAGAGGAGTAAATAAAGAGGTCCAGTGACCCCAAGTTTGTCTTTGGGGTACTGATGTGAGGTTATGGTTTAACTAGAAGGCTAGAGATATACAGAACTGAGCAATCCTAATCAAGGTTTGGTTCTGCCCAACATTGACACATTATTGTCTGGGCTCCATTCTATCCTGTAAGGTCCTCTGATAGCTAGAACTTTGTGAAATCTCTTCCTGGGAGGCAGGTTCCTCCTCTGCCTGGCACCAGGCCTCAGCCTTTCCCTTCTCCCAGCATGAGATTCCAGGGGAATTTTTAATTCTCTGGAGACTCCATTGTTTCAATAATCAGCATAAGTGTATCTCTTAAAAATATCTTTTCTCCTACTAGGACGGATGGTTACAATTGGAGTATCTTCAGTACAAAATACTTTATAAAAATTTTAAATATAGTTTACATGATGTATGAAATTTTTGGATATATATGTCTCACCAACTGAAGAAGTATTTTTCAATTAGTTCATGTTCGTGGATAAATATTGCTTATTGTTGAAATAATACAGGTATCAATTTTATTTTGATGCTTTAATTTACTGTTCTAAATTGAATTTTTGTGAATGTCATATGTTTTGATCATATTTAGATCCCCTCCCCTATCTGTACCCTCTTACTACCCCATCACCCAATTTCATGTTCTCTCTATAAATATATATTTATATGTTATATGTTAATATTTATATATCGAGACCTATAGAATCAGGTTTATGTCCCCAAATGCCCTTCAGTGTGGGTCCATCTACTGGAGCCTAGTTAACCAACCACAAGTCACACCCCTAAATGAGATTGACTTTCCCCCTCCCAGCAGCCATCCATTACCAATAGTTCCTCAAATAGTGTTGGGGTTCTTTTTACCCACTTCCCCACGACTATGCTGGGATTTTGTCTGGCTTGAGGTTATGTGGAACTTGTGCACATTGTCACCATTGCTGTGAGTGCATATGAGTAGCTAATCTGTTTTTTGTGGTCATCCACCACCTCTGGTCCTGACAATCTTTCCACCTCCTCCTGAGCCTTGAGAGGCAGAAGTTTGATATAGGTGCCCTATTCAGGGATAGGCATATCTATCGTCAAAAAAATAATTTCAGTGATTTGTGGGGTTTTTTGACTCACAATTTCACTAGATCATTCGGCAGCTTTGTTGAAGGCAAATAATTCAAATCTGTCTGTGTTATGGCAGGTCCTGTTACTCGATAATTGGGTCCCGTTGTGTAGTGTTGTGCATTCAGTTTCCCACCTACAACCATCACCTTTATTTTAGCTTGCCCAGGAAGTTTCCGTCCCTTGTAAAATGCACCAAAGTCAGACTGGCTGAAGAAGAGGATTGTTTTTCTTTTTCAAATGGGAGGAGGGCTGTAGAGAGAGGGGAAGCAGAAGAGGAGAATTTAGCTTCCTGAGCTGATGTTTTCAGACAGGTCAATTTTAAGAGGTACAGTATCTCATTGTTTCCACATCATTGATGTACCTGTGGAGTCCTGGCAATTCTTCATATACACCAACAATATGTATACCCTAGTGTGATCTAATTTACTTTAGCCCGGTGTCCACATCTGCAATTGAGGGCCAGTAGTACTGACATCAGAAGGCTATTTGGTGATGGAACGAAATTATGTAGCACACGTAAAGTGCCCTATAACAACAGTAGACACATAGGTGTGCAGAAATGTGAGATTCCTTCTCCACCTTTCTATTTTGACATTCCTACTTTTACACAAATGCAATTATCTTTTTCTTTTTATTCGATTGGTACAGTGCAAAAACATGCTAAAAAGGTTAAGTGACTTGTCCAAGATAACCCAAGAAATCAATAAAAATGAGTTGAAAATATAATCGGAACGTTTTGTCACGCATTTTTAACTTTCAAGTATTTTTTTTTAAAGAAAGGGACAAAGAATAATATATCAGGCACTCATGTTCCAACCAAGCAGAATGAACAGTTTATTTTGACTTTCAGTCCCTCTTTAGGAAATGAATTAAATATTGAAGATAAATACTTGGTATTGACCACTACCTCCAGCACTACGCCCTTCTCTTTCTACTATCTGACAGTGCCCTCAGTTGTTCTTTTTCCTTATGATGTTGTGCTATAGTGCATATAAATGGTACTGTCAGGGGTGGCGCAGCAGGGGTGGAGACATAGTTCCACACTGGCACCCGCAGCAGCCTGAAAACTGCCTTAATCTTTTAGAAACCTCCACTCAGGTAAACCTGGATTCTTGGCTTCAGTGAAAACAGGAATTTCAGGGTGAACCAATGTGAAGCAGAGTTGGAATTTATTGAAAGATTTTTTTTTGCATATTGTCTTCACATTATTTCCATCCCCCCAGTCTCCCACCAGCTCCTCCTGTGCCACCCTACTCCCTCTCAAATTTATATATAAATTATATATAAATTATATAT
>NW_008344555.1:575809-636615 GCF_000622305.1 Nannospalax galili | reverse complement strand
ATATATATATATATCTGACTCCATTAAGTGGTGCTCCTGTGCACCTGTGTTTAGGGCTGTCCATTTGGAATTAGATAGCCTCTCAGGGATATAGTCCCTGGAAAAAACTGATTCCTCTTCCCTCAAAAGCCATTGATTGCCTGTAGCTCCTCATCTTGAGCTTGGACCCCGTGACATTCCCCACCCCCATCCACCTTGGCACGTCAACTGGTTTTGTCATTATGTAGAACTAATTAGACTACCATACTGTGGAGATTTCACTGGTGCAGCTTCCCTATACCATCTAGAATGCATCAAGTAACAGCAGGTGTCTTGTTTCTCTGGCTCATACATTCTTTCTGCCTTCTCTTCCATGATGTTCCCTGAGTCTTAGGTATAGAGGGTGCATTGTAGATATGTCACTTCGGGTGACATATCACACATCACAATCACTTGCACACAGCACAATCACTTGTTCTCTGCATTTGGTCAGTTCAGAACCCTTGTAATCGTCTCTATTTGTTGCAAAAAGAAGCTTCTTTGATGAATGGTGAAAGGTACACTTCTCTGTATCTATAAGGATTTGTATTTAGAATACAGTAAGAAATTAAATCTGTCTAGGGAAGTGACAGAATTATGTTTTGCTCTAGGTTCTGTGACCTCTCCAGTCATGTGTACTTGGCTACGTTTATAGTACCACACATGATTTCCCTCCCATTGAGCAGCCTTAAGTCCAATTAGACAGCTGTTGGTTACCCCCAAGATAAAAGTGCCACTACTGCACTGATACAGATAGTTTGCTGGACTGGTCATTGTTGTGGTTCATAGGCTTTACAACTGGACAGGATCATTGATTGGTTTTCTCCCTTGGCAGCTTGCATAGTATCTTCTGATACCATGAGAGCTTGTCTTCAGGGAGGAGGCCTCCAGGTCAGTTTCTGTTGAGACATGTGTTTAATACAGATTTTATTTATTTATTTATTTAAGGTGCACTTACATACTTGCAGGCAATATACTCATACACACAAATAAAAATAATAAATAAAATATTTTAAAACATTTTTATTTTATTTATTTATTTTTTATTTATTTATTTATTTATTTATTTATTCTTTTTGAGACAGGGTCTCCCCCACAGCCCCAGCTGTCCTGGAATTCACTATGTAGACCAGGCTGGCCTTGAACTCACAGACATCTGCCTGCCTCTGCCTCCTGAGTACTGGGATTAAAGGCATGTGCCACCACGCTCAGCTTTAATATAGATTTTAAGAACAAGGGTTAAGAGAAAAGCTCTCAGGAAGAAAGTAAAACATACCCAAGATTTTGAGTATGCATTTTTCAAAGGAGAGTTGCAACTAACTGTCCTAGAGGTATATATGATTTTTGACGCTTTTGAAATTTTATTATCCAGTGGGTTTCTAATGGACCCTCCCTTCTATCTCAATTCCCTTTTTTGATAACTGAGATTATAGGATGACTTTGAAGGTACCTGAAGTTGGATTACAATCTGTAACATAAAAATCATGGGCCACAAGGATTGCACAAGAGGATGAAAGCATGCCTTTTAGTGTTGTACTAGTTACTTTCTATTGCTATGATAAAACACTGACCAAAAATAGCTAGGCGAGGAAAGGATGTATTTCACCTCCAGTTTACAGTTCATCATGGAGGGAAGACAGGGCAGGAGCTCAGGGCAGGAGCCAAAGTGAAGACCATGAAAGAGTACTGCTTACTGGCTTACTCTCTGGCCTTTGTTCAGCCTGATTTCTTATTCAACTCAGGACCACCTTCCCAGAGGTGACACCACCCACGGTGGACTGGACACTCCCACATCACTCAACAGTCAAGAAAATGCCCCCACAGAGAGGGCCACAGGCCAGTCCTATGGAGGAAATTCCTCAGTTGAGGTTCCTTCTACTTAGGCGTGTCAAGTTGACTACTGAAGTTATCCTGCACAAATGTAAATGAGGTTTCTTATGAGACTCTCAGAAAATTGCAGGTTTTTCAACTGTGCTGGATAGCTTTAGTGTTAACTTGACACACCTGGGTTGAGGGAGCCTCAATTGGGGAATTGCCTTCATTGGACTGGCCTGTGGCCATGTCTATGGGGCACCTTCTTGACTGTTGAGTGATGTGGGAGGGCCCAGCCCACTGTGGGTGGTGCCACCCCTGGGCAGGTGGGCCTGTGTTGGATAAGAGCAAGCTGAGCAGGGGTCAGGAGAGCAAGTCAGTAAGTAGCCATCCTCCATGGCCTGTGCTCCAGCTCCTGCCTCCAGGTTCCTGCCCTGAGTTCCTACCCTGGGCTCCCTGATGAACTGTGACCTGGGAGATGTAAGCTGAATAAACCCTTTCGTCCCCAAGTTGGTATTGGTCAGAGTGTTTTGTCACAGCAATGAAGAAACAAACTAGGACATCAACTAAGAAAAAGAAAGGGCATTTATGGTTAGGCCTTAGATATGGTTCATTGCTACTTAAACATTTTGTAGAATTTAAACCTATTTTTTGTCTTTTTGAGACAGGGTGTCCCTGTAGTCCCACCTGACCTGGAACTTGCTATGTAGACCAGACTGGCCTTGAACTCACAGAGATCTGCCCACCTCTGCCTCCCAAGTGCTGGGATTAAAGACATGTGCCACTATGCCAGGCAAAGTTAAAGATTTCTTATTTGGAAATATCTTACTGTAAAAATTGTCTCTGTGTAGGCAACTTTCACAGCAAGTTTGAATTGTACTGGAATTCTGCGTCCTCAGCTGGCAATGGACTTCAACTGACTCCAGAGTGAAGGGCTCCTCTCCTTTCCCATGAAGCCATAATTTCCTCTCTTTCTGTACTGCCTCAGTATCACTAGTTTATATCAGTCTGCAACTTCTTATCTGTTTGACTCAACATTGTGACTTTATTCTTTATTCCTCTCCTTTTCCTACACCCAATCATCTTGCAAGTTACATAGTTGTCCATACATATCCACAAGGTCCCAAGAGGATCCTCAGATGCCAAAATATACAGATGTTCAAATTCCTTCAATAAAATGGCATAATGTTTGCACATTTGCATAGCTACATCCTCCATGATACTTTAAGTCATCTCTAGAAAACAGTTGTTATCCTGTACCATGTAGGAAATAATGACCAAAAACCTCCTGACCTGTAGAGTCCAGTTAGTTGAATCCTCAAACATGGAACCCATTGGTCCGAAAGGCTGGCTGTACATTCTATTTCTATCACTTAGCCCAAATGTAATCAAAGCCCCATCCTCCCAAACAAGGCAATTTCTCCCTCCCCACCCTGACTCCAGAGATTTGTTTTTGCCATTTTATTTGTGATATAGTTCACCTACCGTAAAACTATACCATGTATGGTTCATGGGATTTTACTATATTCACAAGTGCTACAACCAACACCACTGTATATTTCCAGGACATTTCTTTTGCCCCCAAAGGAACCCTATGACTACTCATTCTTCCAGTAATTCCCCATTACCCCTCCCCCTAGCTACTGGCAACCACTAATCTATTTGTTTCCATGGGTTTGCCTGTTTTGTTTTTGATAGAAATCAAACTCAGCAGCATATTTTCTTCCTTCCTTAATATTTATTTCTATTTTTGATTTTTTTCAGAGTCTCACTATGTAGCCAAGGTTGGCCTCAAACTTGAGATCTTCATGCCCTAGCCTCCTGTGTACCGGGACTACATGCATATTGCACCGTACCCAACTAAGTTCTAGTGTTTTCTAAGAGGTTTTTTTTTTCTTTTTCATTTCAGCTCTTAGATTTAGTTTTGTTTATTTTATTTACTTTTTCTTTGGTCTTTTTGAGATGGTCTCTCTGTAGCCCCACCTGGCCTGGAACTCTTTGTGTAGACAAGGCTGGACTTGAGCTCACAGAGATTCCCCTGCCTCTACCTCCCAAGTGCTGGGACTAAAGGTGTGTACCACCATGCCTGGCTAGTTTTGTTTATTTTAAAATACACTAAATTTATTAGTGCTTACAAAAATTACAACATACAGAAGTATTCAAACAATGACATAATTTAAAATTCAGATTTCCCAGTAAGGTAACAGCCCCTTATTGGATCACATGTGGACACTGTCCATTTAAGGATTTATTTTGTAATGAAAACATGTTATATCTTGAAAGAGGATTCAAAGGACTTATACAAAGTATGCTATTATATAAAGTCATTAATGTGCCTTTTTCTTATTACTTTCTTGTTCCCCTTTCTAAAGGTTATATAATACCCCACCTGCATTTGTTTACATATATACATGTTTACATTATAGGCAAGGATCCACGTAAAAGGGAGAACATACTGTGTGTGTGTGTGTGTGTGTGTGTGTGTGTGTGTGTGTTTCTGAGATTAGATAACTTCATTTAATATTCCACATTCTAGGTTCATCCATTTTCCTATGAATTTTGAGATTTCGTTTTTCTTTAGATCAGCTCGTAGATTTATGATGTCACTGATCCCTTTTGAGTGAATTTATGTGGGTGTTATGAGGAAGAGGTCCAGTTTCTTTATGTATATGAATTTCCAACTATTCAATCACTATTCATTGAAAAGACTATTATTTCCCCCATTTAATTGTCTTGGCAGCCCTAGCTGTCCTGGAACTCACTATGTAGACCAGGCTAGCCTTGAATTCACAGAAATCCACCTACCTCTGCCTCCCAAATGCTGGGACTAATGGCATGTGCCACCACACCCGGCCTTTGGCACTCTTTTTAAGATTTTTTTTTCATTTCATGTATGAGTGTTTGCCTACATGTATATGCACCATGTGCATGCCTTGTGTGCTCAGAAACCAAAAGAGTGTGTGAGATCCCCAGGAACTAGAGTTGCAGATGGCTATTAGCTTCCATGTTGGTGCTAGGAACCGAAACTGAGTCCTCTGCAAAAGCAACAAGTGTTCTTAACCACTGAGCAATCTCTTTTGCCCCTCTTTTGGCATTCTTGTTAAAAATTAATTTATCTTATTGTTTAACCGCCATACTTTGAGAGCTATATGAGTCTGGTCAAAGGGACTTAAAGGACAGTTTTTGCTCCTTGCCCTCCAAGGTCGACTAAGTTCCAGGAAACTATGGAGCATCTCTCAAAATGTCCTGTGACTGTGGTGAGTCACCTGTCATCCTGTTCAGGGAGGCCATGGAGACCCCACCAGATGGACTGGAACCAGTGTCCAGTCTACAAAGAGGAAGGTCAACTCAGAGGAAACATTTCCTCCATACTTCTAAGTGATGCCAACCACAGTCGAGCAGGACCTTTAACTTATCTTCACATAGATGGAACTGGTAAAAGAAAGGAGCCAGGGGCTCCTCCCAAGACAGTGTGACCCCTGAGGAAAAGATCTTCCTGAAGAGTAAAAATAAATTGGTTTATTTGGGTCAACTGTATGGTCTAAAACACCCAAAAGGAAAGTATAACCAAAGATTAAAGTGATCAGTATATTTCTTTAAGAGTTCAAGGGATTACATTTCCCAGACATTAGGCTTAAGAGCATATAAAATGTTATTTAGACAATGATTTCTCATTGATGATTTTATTTCTAAGCAGAAAGTGCTGCTCAGATGTAAGACTTCAAATCTTGGTCTCCAATACTGTAGTGCTCACCTGTAGCTAAGTGAGATAATCCACTATTGTTCTAAAATGATGGATAAATTTGTTTTCTCCCCCTATCTAGAAGCCTTTGAGAGGGAACTGACACTGATTCTAGCCACTCCAACACCTATCAAAGTACTTGAAAACAAATCCTTAGTCCATCACTCTCCAGTCCAGCCTTGGCAGACAAAAGAAAAATGAGGAGGAACCCAATAGAGGGATGCTTTGGGAAGCTCTCGTCAAGAAATCCCAATGGACTCTGGCATGAACATTTGAAATTTGCCCTGTTTTGACTTTTCTCTGGTTCCCTGTCTAAAACTTGTAATGCTAACTACTCTTGCCTTTACTTCTTCACATCACCAGTCAAGGACCTTCTTTTCTCTCTACAGGTGAGAGTTATGCAATCTGGGAGTCTTTTAGATAGAACCACTGAAGGCATACTCCAATTGTGTCACCCTGTATCCCTGTTCCACATGGAAGAAGCCAGAGCGGTCTGGGTCCTGATTCCCTGTCGATAGTTTGGGTAACCTCTTCAGAGGATGGTGTGATAAAGATAGGAGGTAGGAATTGGCTAGACAGTTAGGGTAAAAAGACCCCAAAGAAAAGTATCCAGTTTCTTGGCTAAAAGTCAAAATGTCTTTGGGGATCTTAGCAACATACTCTGTTCCAAAGGCCAAACTGTCAAAAGTATTTGGGAGAGCTTATCTAATCCTTAAAAGATTTTAGGATTACCTCTTCAGAGGGGGGGATTTTAGAGTAGCCAAGAAGCCCCATTATAAAGAAAGAAAAAAAAGAAAGAGTACACGAAGTTGTCAGAAAAAAAGTGATGGGGAGATATGAGAGGAGTTAGAGGGGAAAGAATGGGCATGGATTTGATTAGAACACCTTATATGCATGTATGAAATTCACATTAAAGTTTTTTTAATTAATTTATGTTTAAGGGTTAATATGTAGATTCAATTTTAATCCCACACATCAATTTATATTTATCCTTATGTCAATAGCATATAGTTTTGATTGCTACAGCATTATATTAAGCTTTGAAATAGGGAAGTTCTCCAACTTTGTCTTTTCAAGTTTGCTTGACTGTTCAGTCACATATGATTTTAAGAATCATTGTATCAATTTCTGCAATTAGAAAACAGCTGGTATTTTGATAGTGTTAAGGATAGCATTAAGGTTAGATAATGATAAGGTTAGAGTTAAAGAAAGACCTAGAGTTAGGGCTAGGGTTAGGGTTAGGGTTAGGTTTAGCTTTACCTTTAGGACTAGAGCTAGGGCTATATCTAGGTCATATTGCCATTTTCATAACCTTATATTCTAATTCATGAACATGGTTTATCATAAATTAGGTTATATCTTCTTTAATTTCCTTGATAAATATGTAATAACGTTCAGAGTATAAATTTTGTTCTATGGTCAAATTTATTCCTAATTATTTTATTCTTTCAATTCTATTATAAATGAAATTATTTTCTTAAATTTATTATTGAGTTACTGGTACAATATAGTATTACAATAGATTTTTATATGTTGAGCTTGTATCCTACAGCCTGTCAAACTCTTTTACTACTTCTAGTAAGGTTTTTATTGTGTATTCTGTAAGGTCTTCTCCATTCAAGATCATGTCATATTTACAAGTAGAGACTGTTTTATAAAAAATTTATTTCCAGCTAGATGCTATTGATTCCTGTTTCTTGCCTGATTACACTGATTAGAACTTCCAGTAAAATGTTGACTAAAAGTGATGAAGGTGGACACCCATGTCCTGTGCCTTAACCTGAAAGAAAAATCCTTCAAGTTTCTTTCATGAAATAGAAGGCTAGCTATGGACACTTCTTTGTAGAGGAAATTACTTTCCATTACTACTTGACTATGTTTATCATGAATGGATACTGACTTTTTCAACATGCTTTTTCTGATTATATCATGACGATCGAGTGTTCTTTATTATATATAAATTATATTAATTCTATTGATAAATTACATTAATTATTTTTCTGATCTTAAATTAACCTTGCATTCCTGGAATAAATCCCCTTTGGACATGGTGTATGATGTTTTATATCTGTCTATTTATGTTACTTTGTTAAGATTGTTACTATATACATAAGAGATACCAATGTTTAATTTTTTTCTTTTTTATGATGTGCTTGGACAAAATTGGGTGCATTAAGGGCGATACAACTTGATGCTATTTGACTTTGGTGTGCAGGCTATCAGAAAAAGCTAAGAAGGGTTTCTTCAACTTTTGCACGAGTTTGTGAAGAATTGGTGTTAAGCCATCATTTGGGGAAATTTCTTAATTGCTAATTCAGTCCCTATTTATTTGTTGTAGCTTTGTTTTATTTGTAATAGCGCTGTTGGGCTTTCCTAAGTATTTTTGGATCGTTTTCAGTGATGTATGTCTTTCTGGAATATTCTTCCATTTAGTCTAAGTTATCTAATTTGTTGATATACATCTGTTCATGATGTTCATTGATAATTTTTTAATTTATGTAAGGTCACTAATAATCCATCTTTTTTCATTTCTAATTTTAGAAACTTGCATTTTCTCTATTCTCCCCTCCTACCTTCAGCTCTCAAGTGCTGGGATTACAGGTGTATGCCATGGCTAGCCCATCTTCCTTTGCTCTGGGCATTGATACAACAGAATTTCTAGTGTTCTTTGTGCATCTCATATGAACGTGGATGATATTGACATCTTCCAGGATTGTTAAGGTGAGCTTTGGTTACCACATTCAGGAGATTCCATCAGATTTTCCCATCACAAAGTTCCCTTTCCTTATAATGAATAAATAATCAGTGAAGCAATGTTTTGGGGATGTGTGAATGTATTATTTATCAACAAGCTTTATACTGATAATCTCAACATATATTGATGATACTTATCTGAATCAGTTACTACTATATAACAATCCCTGAAATTTCTCCTCCTATGAAGAATTTTCTATTTTTTTCCTTAACTTTTTTGAACTTTAACGATATTGTATGAATTTATGGATTCTTTTTCTTTTTAAAAAATTAGTATTTTTATTCTATGTGTATGTGAGTATTGCCTGCATGTATGTAAGTGTGCCCATGTCATACAATATCCAAGGAGGACAGAAGAGGGTGTCGGATCCCCAGGAACCTGAGCTACAGACCATTGTGAGTTGCCATGTGGGTGCTTGGATTCAAACCCTTGTCTTCTCCAAGAACAGCCAGTGCTCTTAACCACTGTGCCATCTCTTCAGCCCCTGAATTCTCATTATCTAATATGCTACAATCCATTCTGTCCTCACTAAATTAGATGCCAAATTATCCAAATTTAAGCTGAGCATGGTGGTAGTTGCCTGTAATCCCAACACTCAGGAGGCTGACACAGGAAGATAACAAATCTGAGACCAGGTCAGGCTACATATTGACCTTGAGACCTGTCTTGTACACCTAGAAAGAACTTTTCCTTGCCCCTTCAAAAGATTTGGCTAGTGGAGAGCCTGTCTTGTTGATTCAAGTAGGGTGGTTTTTTTAAATAAATCTATTGATTTCTTTTTAAATTTTTACAAAAAATTTATTGAGAATTTCATACATGCATATAAGATGTTTTGATCAAATCCATGCCCATTCCCTCCCTTCCAACATTTCTCCCTCTAAAGAGGTAACCCTAAAACCTTTTAAGGATTAGATATAAGTTCCCAAATACCTTTGACATTTTTGGCCTTGGAAAAGAGTATGCTGCTAACAGACCCAAGGACATTTTGACTTTTAGCCAAGAAACTGGCTACATTTCGGGGGGGGTCTTTTTACCCTAAATGCCTAGCCAATTCCTACCTCATATTCTTATCACACCATCCTCTGAAGGGGCTACACTAATTTCCAGGAGGGAATAGGGATGCTTCTTCCATGCTGAACAGGGACGCAGTGTGAGGCAATTGGAGTACCCCTTCAATGGGTCTATCTAAAAGACTCGGAGATGTGAAGGAGAAGTAAAGGCAAGAATAATTAGCATTACAAGTTCTAGACAGGGAACTAGAAAAAAGTCAGAACAGGGCACTTTTCAAATGTTCATATGTGAGTCCATTGGAGTTTCTTGACAAGGGCTTGTTGATTTTTAAGCATTTTTTTTTGCTTTTTCACATTATAAAATATTCCAGCCTAACTGCCTTCTTTCCTTGGATTCAGGTACTCCAGAGAAATCTAGCTCTTTTTAGGGTAAAGTAGCATGGTACGCATAGAGAAATCTAGCTCTTTTTAGGGTAAAGTAGCATGGTACGCATAGAGAAATCTAGCTCTTTTTAGGGTAAAGTAGCATGGTATGCATAGAGAGGTGCCATCTAGATCAGCTATCAAGATAAGGTGTACTCCTGGCTGTAGAGAGTATGGTGACATATTTCAGGATCTGCCTCAGCTGCAAAACCCCTTCACCTAAGTGCATGCCCTTCTTGGGGCTACCAATATCCAGTCCCTAGGTGAGAATGGGTATAAAGATAAAGCTTTTCAATCTGATATGGGCTCTCTGTTGGAGCAAAATACTAGCTGAGTTGGCTGAAAGAAGATGCAATTCATCTTTCCCTCATCAATTCTGCTTCCTTCCCCATCTTTATATACCTGTTGACCTCTAGTGAATATCTTATACTTTAAACTCCGTTACAGCATCTATTGCACAGAACTTGGAGGCATGTGGAATTTAGAATGCAATACTAGATGCTATGTGCTCAATGCTAATGGAATTTCATTGCTTCTGTGCTCTTTTAGCAGATGGATATGCATTTTAAAATGTTATTTATTAATATTATTTTATGTGTAGGAGTGTATTGCCTGCATGTATGTAAGGGCACCAGTGTTATACAGTGCCCTCAAGGTCAGAAGAGGGTGTCAGATCCCCTGGAACTAGAGTTATGTGTGGTTGCTAGCTGACATGTGAGTGCTGGAAATAAAACCTGGGTCCTCTGCAAGAGCAGCCTGTGCTCTTAACCACTGAGCAATCTCTCCAGCCCCTGGATATACATTTTAAAGTCATGAATTCATAGTAATAACTATATTCTGATTCAACATCACATGGCTTTTCCACTCCTTCCCTTACAACATAATTTGTATTTTCCTTTTCCCACAGTGAGAATTCTGATTCTCAATCTATTAATGCATTTCATTGTAATTACTCATTTGCTCAATCCAATGATAAACACATGATAGCTTCAGTATTGCTCCAGAAATACTGTTACCAGTAAGTCATAAACGTTCATGGTCATTCTGTCATCTGTTTTAGGAGAGAGGGATCTGGGGCTGGAGAGATGTCTCAGTGGTTAAAAGCACTTGGTGGTCTTGCAGAAAATTCTAGTAAAGGTCCCAGCACCCATGTCAGGCATCTCATAACTGCCCTGTAACTCCAGCTCCAGAAGATCTGACACCCTTTTCTGTCCTCCATGGGCACCAGACACACACATAGTACACATACATACATGTAAGCAAACAGATACAAAAAATAAAAATATGTAAATCTTTGAAAAAGGAGAGAGAGAGAGAGAGAGAGAGAGAGAGAGAGAGAGAGAGATCCTAAAAAAAGCTGGGGATAATTCCAGCCATCATGATCAGGAGACTGAGTCCAGAGGATCATGAGTTCAAGGCCAGCCTGGGCTACGTAATGTTGTCCTGCTTAAAAAATAAATAAGCAGCCAGGTGTGGTGGCACACGCCTTTAATCCCAGCACTCGGGAGGCAGAGGCAGGCTGCTCTTTGTGAGTTCAAGGCCAGCCTTGTCTACATAATAAGTTCCAGGCCAGCTAGGGCTACAGGGAGACCATCTCAAAAATCCAAAAAAAAAAAAAAAAAAAAAAAAAAAAAGTAAGCAAACAGAAACATAGATTGGGTTTAGCTATGTTACTCAAAATAGCTTCAAACACTTGACTGCAAGGGCTCTTCATGTCTCACTCTGCCAAGTACCTGGGACTGTAGTTGTGTACCATGATGATTGGCTTACTTTAATCTATATATGTGACTGAATTTGTACAGTGAGAGTACTGTGTAGAACTCTATTGGATTGATTTTTATTCTGTTGCATAGTTCTATCTTCGGTGTGATGTACACCTATGCTAATTTATGTAAGCTTTCTTTTTTTTCTTATATTGATTCAATTTTATTGTTAAGATGTCAAATATCCATGTAATTATAAAACAAAATATATAAATATGTACTCAGAATTCTCATTCGCCTCCCTTGCATCCAATTCTCACCCATCCCTGGTTTATTTTTTTCTATAAAACTTATTTTACATGTATTAGAACATATATGCATATATAGTTTCCTTCTTCACATAAATGATAGCATATTACATATAATATTTGCCATATTGCAAAAAAACAAGATTTATAAGATTAAATTGCATTCTTTAAATTTAGAAAAAATACTCAAAAATGCTTTTTAAATCATTTTGTTATGTTGATTTCCTCAGATGCTGGATCTGGAGGCATGCTATTTTTCATGATGTCAAACATCCTTAGAAACGTTGTAGTTTTGTTGAGAATGAATTATCTTTTACTTATTTATTTTTATTTTATTTATTATTTTTTATTTATTATTATTTTTATTGCCTGCCTGTATGTAAGTGCACTTCTGTCATGCAATGGCCGTGGAGGTCAGAAGAGGGTGTTGGAGTCCCTGGAACTGGAGTTACGGATGGTTGCTGGTCACCACGTGGGTGCTGGGAATGGAACCCAGGTCCTCCACAAGAACAGCCACTGCTCTTGACAACTGAGCCATCTCTCCAGCCCCTTATTTATTTATTTTTAATATTTTAAGTTATGTGTTTGTCTGTGTATGAGTATATGCACAGAGAACGTTAGATTCCTTGGAGCTGAAGTTACATGACATAGGTGCTAGGAACTGAACTCTGGTCCTCTGGAAGAGCAGCAAGCACTGAGCCTTCTCTCCAACCTGACAACTAATTATCTATGGAGGTTTTCTTGTACGTGGCCATGCTCATTGCTCATGGAAGTGGTTTCTCAATGGCCTCTGTCCTGGGCCTTCACAAAAAACCCAGATAGCAGCTTTTCTCACAGGATTTAGCAGTTTTAGTGTCCTTACTCACATGGCACAAAAACGGGTGTGGGTCTCATGCTAGCTAGAGTTTCAGGTGCTTTTCCTGCCCCTCAGGTAAGTCGGACATCCTGTCCCAATCCTGGTGGGTGGGCAGACAGTGGGAAGCATAGTCTTGGGCCTTGGCTTCTCACTGGGTGTGAATATTCTCATGGACTTGTAGCCAGCTGCTCCTGGCTTACTGCTGTGATTTCTCTGTTTTGGTCTGTGATAATTTTCCTGTATCATTTGATAATTTTAATGAAATTTTAAAAAGATTTATATATTCTTATTTTAAGTGTATGAGTGTTTTGTCTGCATGTAGGTATGTGCACTACATGTATGCAGGTGCTTGCAGAGACCAGAAGATGTTGAATCCCCTGGAATTGGATTTTCATATGGTTGTGAACTACCGTATGAGTGTTGTGAACCAAACATGAGTCTTCTGCAACAGCGGCAAGAGTTCTTACCTGTTGCACCATCTCTCCAACCCTAATTCTAGACTTCTAAATATATTTCTTAAGACCCTTTAGTTCACTGGAAAAATACTGGGAGAATTATGCATGTGTTCACTTCCCCATGGTTTCACCGTGAAACCATTTGTTTACCTCTTCAGCATTTTTTTTCTTCTTTTTGTTGTGCTGGAGATGAAGCCAAGAGCCTCATTCATGATTGCTAGGCAAGGGTTCTACTACTGAACTACACACTCCACCCACAGTCAGCAAATATTTATTGAGGTCATTATGTGCTGAGCACTGATCCAGGTTTTTTTTTTAATATTTTATTTATTGTTTTTACTTTATGTGTATGAGCGTATTGCCCGCATGTATGGCCCGCAGAGGACAGAAGAGGCTGTTGGATCCCCTGGAACTGGAGTTACAGACAGTTGTTAGCTGCCATGTGGGTGCTGGGTTTTGAACCCGGGTCTTCTGCAAGAACAACCAGTGTTCTTAACCACTGAGCCATCTCTCCAGGCCCTGATCCAGGTTTTTAAGATACTACAAATTAAAAAATATTACCACACCTGGGCCAAGTGTGGTGGCGGCACACACCTTTAATCCCAGCACTCAGGAGGCAGAGGCTGCATAGTGAGACCCTAGCTCAAAACCCCAAACATATATATTATTATTATAGATCTAAAATTACACCTAATCGAGCTCAAGCTTTTTTCTCTTTATGTTGCGTTTAAGAATGTGTAATTTGGGACTGGAGAGATGGCTTAGCAGTTAAGAGCACTTACTGCTCTTGCAGAGGACCTGGGTTCATTTCCGAGCACCTACATAGTGGTTTACTACCACTTGTAATTCCAGTTCCAGGGGACCCAACAACCTTTTTTTTAAGCCTCTGAAGGCACCAGGCATACATGTGGTATACATACATACATACATACATACATACATACATACATATCCATATAAAATAAAAACAAATCTTTTAGTGAAAGAATATGCAATTTGCCTTCATAGTATAGTAAAACCTTCCAAATGTATAAGGTGGCTAGACTCTTGAAGAGATCTGCAGCCAGCCCACTTCCTCCTCCCTTCCACCTAGATTCACCTGGTTGTACACGCTCAAAAAAAAAAGCGCTTAAGGAAATGAAAGCTCACCCTGAATAGAAGGATTCTTCATTTCTCTCATTTTCCTCTTCAATTTCACTGATGATGACACTAAATGCTAAAGTAGACCACATGAAATCATTCCAGAAAAAAAAAAAAAAACTGCTACCTACTCAATATTCCGTATGACTCCCTAGGACCTGAAGTCTTGGTTTTTTAATGGTAGGTTATTTTAAAGAATTCACTTGCAGTGATAAATTCTGGCTTCCAGGCAGACCTCTTACACTGCTGCCCTCCTGGCATTTCTTCTGTGACGAATGTGTACTTAGGTGGCGCGTGACATTTTTCCTGATTATTGTGTTTCACATCTTTTTATTCTCCTCTGGAAATGCTAAAATTAGATGCATTTTTTTTTGTCTCTGGTTCAATGTGGAGACAAAAGACCTCCTCTGCTCTATCCTGCTTAACAGGCTGATGTACTAATTCTGCAGCGGCTTTCTCCATTAGTCCAGTTGCTATATATAGCAGTGGGCATGGAGTCTGATAAAAGCCAGTTAATTAAACATTATTTTTCATCCATTACTATTTGTTTTTGACCGTTTAAGCATGAACGCTGTCACTGTAGATAAAGCTATTCAAAATAAGGACATACATAGAATGTTTTAATCCATTTTCCTGTTACTTCAGAGCTGAAAGCCACTGGGAAGTGTCAATATTTTTTATTTTCAAAATGAGATCACACAGCACAAGCTGATGTTACCTTTAGGGAATCATGAGAGCTGAGGGAGGACAGAGAGACCCAATGAGTCAGAACCAGCACAGGATTTGAGGTGTGTTCTGTGTAGCTTAAATCGAGAATGTCCAGATTGCCCACATGCAGACTTCTGCCCTACATGTTGATGGTACAAATATGCTCAGTTCCTCTCAGTCTGGGGTGAAATTACACTTACTGTGGGTTGAATATTAACAAACTCTGAATTCTGAAGCTTAAGATAATTTATGTTTGTTCATTGATTAATGGGTTTGGCACAAATGAACATAAATGGATAAAAATTGATTCTTGTTTTCCAGGCTGGAAAGATTTAGGAGTATGAATCATTTTTGGTCAAGATTCGGCCTATATTTGGGTATTGCTCAAGAGGTGCTTCTCTGTGAAGCTTGTTAAGAAAACAGCTATGATGCAGAAGATAGTAATTGAAATGGCCATCAGTTGAAGGAGTCTTTTTTCCCCAGTTCTGTCACCTCCCCACAAAAATGTTCTGCTCATGTAGGTGCGGTTGCTCGTGCCTTTGATCCCAGCACTTGGGAGACAGAGGCAGGTGCATCTCTGTGAGATCAAGGCCAGCCTGGTCTACATAGCAAGTTCCAGGCCAGTTAGGGTTGCACGGAGACCCTGTCTCAAAAATAATGTTCAGCTCATATAGCACAGTGTTAATCACTGTGACTGCAATAAAATGTAAATTACCTATAACCTTTTTTTTTTAACCAAACCGGAACTAAAAAGCAAACAATAGCTCTTCTTTGTGGTGTCCCTGATGCTGCTGAGGTGCTGTAGGGATATGCTCTCATTTTCTCCTTACAGTGCCTTCATGAAGGACATAGTCTGTTACCTGTTTTGTAAGTCTAGAAACTGAAGGCTCAGAGAGGTTAAGGTTTGACAAAGACCACACAGTTATTAAAACGGGGCACTGCTATTTAGAACCAGGCAGTCTGACTCCACTATTCTCGAATGGACAGACTTTATACATGTGTTCCTCTTCATTGCATGGACGTTCTTTTTAGACATGTTGCATTCTGTCTTACCATCAGTTTGCACCATCATTTGGGAAAACACTTTGGTCATAGATTCACAAGATTGTCTTTTCCCTGCCACTTCTGTCAAGTCAGTGATTGAAGATGTGGCTTGCACTAACTGCTTTGACCTCTATTGGGAGGTTTCTTCATTCATTGCTGAACTATTTCAAAGTTTGAGCAGATTCTGAAGACCAATACACACTGCGTCCGTGTGCATGATCACTACCCCCCACCTGCCACCCACAGTCCTTTGAGAACCAAAAGCCTTGCCCACAGCCGAACACTGGCACCTCCTCACTCACTCCCTGCTCCTCTTCTTTCTAGCCTGTCTACTTCACAGAAGGGACACTAATGACCCTCATGTCAACTTTTCTTTCTCATTTGAGGTACTGAGTTGAAGGTTTGCTTTCTTCTCCATATGGGTATTAGAAGCCCCAACAGGCATGTATACATCAAAGGCCTTAGGCACGTACTTCCTTTCTCCCTTTATTGTACAGAAGCTTTCTCTTGCTATTGGGGCCTTCCTAATCCCTGCAATTCTAGGTCCTCCTAGTGACAACCTGTTTCCATAGGATTGTCCCAGGTCTCAGAATTTTAAGAGTACAAATTTACACACTACTACATGCATAGTCCTGAGTGTTGTGAAAGATTCAAGAAATATAAGGCATGACCTTTGTAATGGAATCCTCCTCCAATAGTTGTAAAACAGAATAAAACCATAGGCTATGTCCTACAGGCCATGTATGCCCAGCTGCTTGCCTCTTTCTACGATTTCTACTCCCTCCAGTCTCCCCCTCTCCCTTTCCCCACCACGTAGGTCTGCTCCTTCACTGAATACAGACTGCTTTCCACTTCTGGGATTCCGCATTTGTTTTCCTGGGTACCTAGACCAATCTTCTCCACACTCTCATGCGGCTTCTTTGTTGCCATTGCCCTATCTAAATTACACCCCCCAAACCTAGGTCACATGCACAGTAACCCATTCTTGCATCTTAAAACTGCCTCTGACTGTCAAAACTCACTTGGCTCCATCTCATCTCCCCTGCCAGCATGTCACCGTGCAAGGTATTTGTATCTTTGGCTTGCCATATTATCCCAAGTACCCAGAGTAGTACCTGGTATCTAATAAGTGCTCAAATACATATTTATTTTGTTGTTGCTGTTGCAGTGCTGGGGATGTGACCCACGATTCCTGCTTGTTAGACACATGCCCTACCACTGAACCACAGCCATAGTCCTATCAAATATATAGTTATGGACTAGGTGGAAAATTAAGTAGTAGTGTGCTTGTTACCTGGGTATACAAATCAATCATAGGCAAAAAGAGGTGATGAGTGAAAGAAAGAAAATTTTAAAGAAGCAGAATCTAGGCTAAGAAATCCCAGTTAAGCTAATGATGACTCATAGTGCATAGATGTGACAAAATTTGATTACCTGTGGCTCCTTTAGCTCCTCTGTCAATGAATTACATTAAAAATCCTAAATATAGCAATAAGGATGCCATCCAAGCAAGAAAATCCTTTGGAAATGTGGAATAATTAGCCACCGCTTCCTTAACATTATCTGTTGTGTAAATAACACTCGGCATTAGAGTTCAAGCAAGTATTGAGAAATTGATAACTAATTAGCTATTGGCTAACTTTGAACTGCAATGATTTCTCCAAACCTCAGTCTCAAAACCTCAGGAGGGGATTAATGAATTAGCTCAGGGGTCACAGTCTCAAAGGCCTCCTGGGGCCATCATTTCAAGCTACTGAAGAGAATAGAACAGAAAGGCTCAGCAAACTGCAGCCAGGGCCCCAGGATGTTGCAAGCTGAAACAAGGGTCTGAGATGGCAAACTTTGCGTACTTCTTCAAGAAAAGTCAGAAATCCCAAGTTTTATGTGAAACCGCTTGATTTTTTTTAATGTTGGCAACAAATTTAGCTATTTTTAAACACCACAGGGGCCAAATAAAACATGTCTACAGGCTGAACTTGGCTTACAGACCCCTGCCCTGGCTTTCTAAGGTTCCTTCCAACTTCTCAAATGCCTCCAGACTGCCAAATTTCTTTTTTTTTAAGTTGACACAAAAAGTGTGTAAACATTTCTAAACCCCTTATTAGCATAGAAACTTTTTTTGAGATAAAAAGAAAATATTGTTTCAAGCAAAACAAATTCATATTCACGGCATGCTTGAACGTTGGCCAATATACTAGATGTTTTGGTGAGGTTGTTTATTTTTTAATTAAGCACAAAATAAGGAGAGCTGGAAATTTAAAGAGAGGAGTATGCTGGCTGTGCTGTCATAGGCCAGGAAATGGAGGCATAACCTCCCTACTTGAACAGTTGATGTAAAGCCATGTCTGCCCCTAAAATCAAAATTCACCCAGAATAGTAACGGCAGAGGCCTGATCTTGGTTAGCCCTTAAGAAAATTTTGATTTCATTGGATCCAATTTTTTAGTCCATTAAAAGAAAGGGAGAGGTTAATACCAGCACCCAGGAATTTTCCATGTCCTTTAAAGAAAGAACTATAATTGTAGAAATGCCCACTCACCCAAGGAGCAAATTCAATACTTTGAGTATTAGCAGGCAGGTTTCTGGGACAACCAAAGTAAGTGGGTTTCACATTACCTTTCCTCTGATAGGATGGGGCTGGTTTGGAATTTTTATGATACTGTTAAATCCATTAGTGAAGTCAATTGTTTCCACATTACCAAAACATACTAATGGGATAATTTTTAAAGCTTTATTACCATGTATACCATTGTAAAACACTGGAATCCCTGAAAACAGCAACCTAAAACAGTAACTCTTTAATTTTGAACTTAGAGGTTGATCACAGTGACTTTTTAAATTCATATTCAAAAAGTTACAATAACAATACAAAAGTAAAATAAAGAAAACGATCCCACTTACAATAACATAAAAATCATCAAATCATTATCCTTTAAGTTTATCCTGAGGAATAAATTTAACAGGAAAGATATAAAGCTTATACTCTAAAAAGTACAATATATTATAAAGAAATTAAAGATCTAAATAAATGTAAAGATATCTGTGTTCGAAGAGCAAAATCCTTCATTTTGTTAAGTTGGGAATACCTTCCAAATTGTGCTACAATTCAATTAAATCTCCAACAAAATTTCAAGAATCTTCTTTTGCACAAATGCAAAGCCAGCCCCCAAATGCATACAGAATTGCAACTGCTGCATGAATCTACTTGTATGAGGTACCAAGAGCAGCTAAATTCATATAGTGGTTGCCAGGGGACTGAGGAGAGAGATTTATTTATTGAGCACAATTCAGTTTTGTATGGCTAAAAGGTGTCCCGGACATAGGTGCTGATGGCTACCCAGGGATGTGAATGTAATTAATGCCACCAAATTGGACACTTAAAATGGTTAAAAGAATAACATTTGGGTTATATATATTTTACTCTAACTAGAAATATTTTTAATATTTTTTAATTCTTTGAGATTTCATACAGTGTGTTTTGATTATATTCACTGCAACTCTTCTCCCAGATCCACCCCCTACAGCCCCAACTTCATAGTCTCATTTTTCGTTTGTTTTCTTTTCTTTTTCTTTCTTTCTTTTTTTTTTTTTTTTTTTTTTTTTTTTTTTTTTTTTTTTTTTTGGTCTTTTTGAGACAGGGTCTCTCTGTAGCCCCAGCTTTCCTAGAACTCACTATGTAGACCAGGCTGGCCTTGAACTCACAGAGATCCTCCTGCCTCTGCCTCCCGAGTGCTGGGATTAAAGACATGTGCCACCATACCTGGCTATGTTTGTTTTCTTTACTAACCATCAACTCCAATTTTTGCTGTCCATATACGTCTGTGTGTGGGGCTCTCTGTTGGGGTATGGACCTACCAGGAGCCACAGCCTTAAAGAAAACTGACTCACCTTCCCTGAGAAACCATCAACTGTTCATAGCTCCTTAGTTCTCCAGGTCTTACTCAGGCAACCACAGCTGCTGTGATTTCATGAGTACAATAGTCCTGTCATGCCCAGAAGACACTGTTTTGCTCCAGTCCTCCCCTACCTCAGGCTGTTACAATCTTTTGGCCCCCTCTTCCTTGATGGCCCCTGAGCCTTGTGGAGGATGTGATATAGATGCCCCATTTGTGGCTAAGCACTCCACACACACTTATTCTCTGCATTTAGACCAGCTATGAGTTTCTACGTTAACCATCATCCACAGCACAAATACATTTCTCTGGTGAGGTCTGAGAGCTGCACTAGTATCGGTTCAGTACTCTAGAAATATTTTTTGATTGGCATAGGAACTGAGTAGATAATTCTTCAAAAAAATCGTTCAAATGGCCAATAGTCGCATGAGAAGATGTTCAACATCATTAGGCACTGAAGAAATGTGTATTAAAATCATGAGATATGGTTTCATACCTACTAAGATATTGCAAAAGGTGTATAATAACACCTGTTGGGAGTATGTAGAACTTGAACTTCTGGAGACTGGAGAGTTGGCTCAGCGGTTAAGAGCACTGACTGCTTTTGCAGAGGACCTGGGTTCGATTTCCAGCACCCACACGGTGGCTATGAACCGTCCTTAACTCCAGTTCCAGGGGAATCCAAAGCACTCTTCTGACCTTCGCAGCATTGCACGACACGGGTGCACTCACATACATGCAGGCAATACATACTCATACACATAAAATAAAAATAATAAAATATTTTTTAAAAAGAAATTGAACTTCTGTGCTTGTATTGATATAATTGGATGATGTGCAAAACAGTTTGATGGGTCCTCAAAATGCTGACCATAGGCCAGGTATGGTAGTTCATGCCTGTAATCTCAGCTATATAGAGAAACCCTGTCTCAAAAACAAGGTTGTCCATGGAGTCTATCATCCAGGTTGTCCATATGAAGCATCAACTCTACCTCTAGATACATATTCAAAAGAGAAATGAAAAAACATGCCCAATACAGTAATGTTCAGTGCAACACTGTTCATAATAGCCAAGAACTGGATACACCACCAATGTTCTTCAACTGATGAACAGGCAAAGTGTGGAATGGCCATAGAATTAGAATAATATTAATTACAGCTTGGAATGGCAGTGTATGGCTATAATCCCAGCACTGGGAGGGTGGAGGCAGGAAGATCAGGAGTGCAAAGTTGTCTTCAACTACATAGCAAATTCAATGATAGCCAAGGCTATATGAGACCTGATTTCAAAATAAAATAAAATAACAGATGATGGACAGGCTGGAGCCCATCATGGCGATTAATGAACTTGCCTTTAAAATACTTATTACCTTACAGGGCTGGAGAGATGGCTCAGTGGTTAAGAACACTGACTGTTCCTGCAGAAGGCCCGGGTTTGAATCCCATCACCCACATGGCAGCTAACAACTGTCTCCAACTCCAGTACCAGGGGATCTGACAGCCTCTTCTGTCCTCCACAGGCATTGCATGACATGGGTGCACTTACCTACATGCAAGCATAATATTAATAAACATAAAATAAAAATAATAAAAAATTTAAAATATTTATTACCTTTAATTTATTAATTTTGTGTGTGTATTTGTGCATGTCCATGTGGAGGTTAAAGACCAATGTGCAGCAATCAATTCTCTCCTTCTATCACATGAGTCCCAGGGATCAAACTCAGGTTGTCAGGTAGCATTACCAACTAAGCCACCTTGCCACACGTATTTACAAAGTTTCCTCAGGGCAAATTATTTGAGGGCTGTTACATTAGTAGGGGAAAGACAAATATGAAAACAAATACTATGATGACAACAAACATAGTTTTGGCCGTCACAGATGGGTTCTGTATGAGTAGCAAAATACATTGTAGGAAGCCTGGTACCTCTTGGTTGGAATTGTTGGCTTCACTGCAACACTGATGGCCTTCCAACAACAAAACCACCTGCTGCTGGTAATTTCATTTGGGGAAACCATAAATTTAATGTGAGTGGAACTCCAGAACAGTATGTATGTAACCTATTCTACCACTAGAAAGAAGATTTTTAAAATGGGTCCTACCTTCAACACTTTACAAGTAAAGAGAGTGAAGAGCAATTTCAACATGTAAAATCTAAGGATTTCCAAGGAATTGCACTTTTACTGCTTACCATGAACTTGATTTAAATTGTTTGACCAAGAAGAAAGAAAGAAATGATGTACTGATACATGTTACAGCATGAATAATTGCAAAGGCATTGTGCTAAGTGAGAGAAGCAGGCAAAAGTCACATATTAGGTATTGTATTTAAGTAAAACATCCTGGAAAAACAAATCTATGAAGATGGAAAGCATATTAGTGTTAGCCAATGAGTAGAGGCAAAAGGGAATGTCTACTAATAACCACAGGGCTTCTTTGCAAGGATAATGATAATGCTTTAAAATTTATCATGGTGATAATTACACAACTCGAATATACTAAAAACCACTGAATAGTACATTTTGAATGGATGAATTGTCTGTCATAAGTATCTTTACAAAGCTGTTCAAATGTGATAAGATTCGTCCACACTTCAAGAAATAGAAGATTTCTCTTTTTCCCAGAGCTTGATAAGGCACATACATGTCTTGCACTGTGCTAGGTGCTATTAGAGCCAAACCCTGAATTTTGCAAGTCTACTCTCTCAGGTTTACAGTACAATCATTGACTACACTGCATAGAGGAGAGTGAGACTGAACCAAAGAGACACTGGAAGTGATGACAAGGATAAGGACAACCTTTAATGGAGGGGGTCCATTTGGAGTTGCAGAGGGCACTGAGATTTAATGTTAAAGTAGCAAAAAGCCCCAGAAAGAAAGAAGGAAGGAAGGAAGGAAGGAAGGAGAAAGAAAGAAAGAAAGAAAGAAAGAAAGAAAGAAAGAAAGAAAGAAAGAAAGAGAGAAAGAGAGAGAGAAAGAAAAGAAAGTACACAAAGCTGTCCAAAAAAAGTGATGGGGACATGTGGGAGGTGTTGGAGGGGAGGGAGTGGGCGTGGATTCGATCAAAACACCTTATATGCATGTATGAAATTCTCAATAAAGTATTTTTAAAAGTTAAACAAAAGATTTGGGAAAAGGTGTTCTAACTGTATGAGGACCCATGGTTGAAATGGGTAGCAATAGAAGGGAGACGCACCTATTGTATTTAGGAAATACCAAGCACTTCAATTGGCTTGCAGGTATGAACTGGAGTAGACCGATATTTTTAAGGGAGCACAGGCACGTTAGGTCATATGCTGGAGGGGACTGAATGCCCTGCTAAACACTGTGAATCTGCTTCTTAGGCAAAAGAAAAACATGAAGGATATTTTTAAGTGAAGAAAAGGAAGTTTATTACACAAAAGAAGCATAGCAGACAGATGGCGACTATTACAGAGCTCCAGAACTGGTCAAACACAGAGACTAAGTGCCTTGTGAGACACTTAACTGTAAGTGTTGCATCTTCAGTGCAACCTCCATACATAGAATGAATACGTCTCTCAACTCTCACCAGAGAAGTTTCCTTATGCAATAGATGGTGATTATCACATAACCCCCAGTTGGCCAATGTGCAGAGAGCAAAAGGCCACAGAATGCTTATCCTCGAATAGAACACCTGTTTCAAACCTCTGCCTCTCAAAGCTTAGGGAGCATTGCAAAAGAAGAAGTCAAAAGATTGTAAGAGCCAGAGGAGCTAGATGAGCACAAGGAAGCAGTCTTCCAGACAGCTAGTCAGATACTCATATGAACTCACAGCAGTGGTGACAAGCATGCACAAGCCCCATGCAATCTCAAACCAGACAAAATTCCAGAAAAGACATGGGGAAGTTGGTAAGAAATCTCAACACAACCTAGGGAACTTTTGGCAATTGATGGCTGCTGAGAGGGGAAACGACAGTGTATTACAGGAATGGGACTCTTGGAGGGCCCAGTGTACAGACCCACACCAGATGACATTTGGGGACACAAATCAGACTCTACAGGTTTTATTATATATAATATATACACATATTATACATATATACATATTATACACATATACATATATATATGAGAGTACATTAAGTTGGGTGGGGGCAGTAGGGGGAGGAGCAGTTAGGGGGAGGGATCCAAATACCATCAAACCATACTGTATGAAAAAAATCACAAAAATTCAATTAAAAAAAGAAGTACAGCAGGTGACTCTAGAGGCAAAGAAGTCTATGGAGGCTTTTGAGCAGCAGAGTTACAGGATCTGAACTGTTCTTTGAATGATATCTTAACCCCTCCTCCACTCCCCACCCTTCCTCACCTCAAATCACACAGTACCTACTACACTTCTCAAGCAAGATATCTGAGCAAACACACTCTAGAGGCTCATGACTTCAAGACACCAGGCACAAAAGAGGCATAAGTACCAACACAACAGGGATTAGGAGAAGATCTAGAAATCTTCCAGAAAGTCAGTCACATAGGGTATTTTAAAGAAGAATACAAGCATCCTCCGGCTCCTCAACAGTAACACTAGAGACTATAAGGTAGTGAGCAATGCCTTAAAAATGTGAGGGAGGGCCTTCGAGATGGCTCCTTAGGTAAAGTGAATACCTTATAAGACTGAGGACCAGAGTTCAATCCCTGGGACCCAGGTAAATGTGAAAAGAGAAAATTGACTCCATGAAGTTGTGCTCTGCATGCTACACGTGCACTATGAAATAAATAAATAAATAAATAAATAAATATAAAAAAAACTTAAGCAAGGACTGATTTATTGGCCTGGCAAGATGGCTCAGGACTTGCTGTCAAACCTGATGACCTAAGTTCAATCCCCATAACCCCCAAGGTAGGAAAAGAGAATCAACTTCTGCAAGTTGTTCTCTGACCACCACATGTGCACTATGATATGTGTGCACACATGCACATACAAATACAAAATAAATAAAATGTAATGCCTCTTTTTAATGTGAATGAGGGCCAGCCAAAAAGGATCAGCTAGTAAAACATTTGTCATGTAAGGCTGATGACCTGTGTTCAATCCCCAGAACTCACTTAAAGGTGGAAAGAGAGAACCAACAGGACTTAACAATTGTCCTCTGACCTCCACAGGTACTGTACAACATGTGCACCCCCCACACACATTACACCATACACACATAATAAATAAAATAAAAATTTAAAATATGATGGAAAATAATATTCAACCAAGAGTTCTATTTCCAGACACAAGATTAAGCAAATATGAGGTGAAACATCATTTTAGAAATACAAGGGCTTTCTCTCTTATATGTCTTTTAAAATTATTTATTATTGAACCAACCTACTTATGTGAAGCATAGAAACAAAAAGAAAAAATCCTTTTCCCAGTAAGGCATGTCTGACTTTCCAAACAGGAGAGATATTTTCAGTTTAATATGATAAGAGGTTAGGGGTCTTGCTACAGCAGAAATCTGTATGTCATCTCATACACAATTCCTGATAGGCCAGCTGGTTCTTCTTAAGAGTTCTATTTAATTCCATTAAAAGTTTCATAGAAATCCACTAGAGGATGGGATGATTTTGGTTTGTTTTCTTGACTAAAAATTGCTCTACACTCAACATTTTGTAAAGAGACATGGCAAAAAATGTCAAGCAAGTAACCAATAACAAGGAACAAAGGGAAAGAAGGCCCAGGTACCTTTCTTAAAGACTATTAGAGAATGTGTGTAACAAAATGAATAAGAAAACAAGTGGAGATCTGTCACTAAAGAAACTGAATCCAACCTGAGGGCCGTGGTTCAGTGTGGTAGACACCCAGCAGGCCTGAAGACTGAGCAGGCAAGATTGCCCAAAAAGCACCCTAGGAAGGCAAGAGAGAAAGAAGGGGAGGGATTGATAAGATATGTAATGTTATAGAGAAGTTGTAAAGAATTTAATATATGTGGATAAGAGGTAAAAGAAAAGGAAACAAAAGATCATTAGTGATTACAGGAAAATACATGACAGGGAATGGAAACTAATCATGGTATATTGCTTCACCCTACAAGGATGATAGTAGCATAATTGTAAGAGTGCAACTGCTTGTAATATTTCAAAATATAGTTAAAAATGCAACACAACTTTAATATCAGCAGTTAGGAGGAAGAGGCAGGTGGGTCTCTGTGAATTCAAGGTCAGCCTGGTCTATATAGCGAGTTCCAGGCCAGTCAGGGTTACATGGAGAGACCCTGTCTCAAACAACAACGACAACAACAACAGAAACAACAACACAATAATAATAATAATAATAATAATAATGAAATCCAACTAACTAGTGAAAGATATATTTTCCTCTCACTAATGCTCTTTTACCATAACAATGAAGCAATAAATGATATGTGCAACAGATGAGTACAGAAATACCATGAAAATCACACTGTGAAGGAATGTGGATTTAATTACTAGAAGAAATAGCTATACGTATTTCAGTGGCCGCTTCCATGGAAGAGAACTAGGGTGTGATAAGGACAGGCAGGGGCACTGTAGCTTTTCATTATATGAACTTTAATTCTGAATTGTTTGCATTTATACTACTATACTATTAACACAATTTTATTTATGTGATCATTAAAAATTAACTCTAGACATACTAAGAATTGTGAATACACTGAATTGGAGAGGGCAGAAATTTAATTAGAAGGATAATGTCCTAGTCCTTACCAGAGTTAATGAGGATCTGAGCAAGTCTAATTTGGCAGACAAATATTCAGTCAGACTTATTAAACTCATTCTCCTTTTTTAACTCGTACTCATGAAGACCTCTTTCCATTAGGAATCTCATTAGAATGTAATCTCTTTCAGAGCAGGGACTTGTCTGTTTTGTTGTATCCCCAGCATCGAGCTCACTGTCTGTCTATAGAAGCTCAATATGTGTCGAGTGAATGATGAATCTATCTTGACACATGTCTGCAAGGCCAAATTGCATTCTTTCTGGTTCCTAAGAGGATGCGTCTTTATCAAATGACTGCTTTCTTAGATGACAAAAATAATAGTCACAGCACTTTCATCTTTCCTTTCTTATCCAAGAATAAAGAAAAAGAACCAGGAAACCCCATTATTCTTATGGAAAGCAGGCATTGTTTGCCTCCCAAACACAAATGCAATCTGTAACATCGATGTTCATATTCCCAGGTAAATGGTTAGGGGATAGTGGATAGAGCTCAGTTTACTTCCACCTCAGAACTCAGACTTTCTAAGATTCCATTCTCTTTATTGTCAGCAAATATACCTGAATCAAATGGTTGTTGAAAATCCAGGATCTGAATATTTTCTCCTTTTTTCTTTTCTTTTATTTTTTTGTCTTTTTGAAACAGGGGCTCCCTGTAGCCCCAGCTGGCCTAGAACTCACTATGTAGACCAGGCTGGCCTTGAACGCACAGAGATCCGCCTGCCTCTGCCTCCCGAGTGCTGGGATTAAAGGCATGCACCACCAAGCCCAGCTCCTTTTTTCTTTTTATAAAATTTTATTGAATTTTTATGTATTTCATACAGAACATCTCAAATAATCTTAATCATCTTTATACCCCAGTCTCCACTATCAGCCTCCCATAGTCCCCCCACTGGAGCACATATACTCTATCATACGATCTGAATACTTTTTCATTCAAGGTGTTTTAATAGGATTTTGTGCAGAATCACCATAGTCTTGGTTGCAATTTGAGAAAGTAATAATTCAAGAGGCAAAGTGTGTGAGAAGTGAAATATTATCGAATTATATGATTGTCTTTGAGCCATGCCAGAGGAATTCTGTATCAATATATTAGAAAACAAGCACAAAAACTTGTTCACTTTCTAACCGAAAACCACTGACCATATAATTTAATCTGCAGACCCACTTCATGATTCCTCTTGAAACTCTGCATATTGAATTTTATGCACATGTTCAAGTGTTAAAGGATGTGAACCAGGCTAGGTTTTGGTTTCTCTGTTGTTTTGTGATGCTGAGGATGGAAATCAGGACCTTGAACACAGTAGGCAAGTGGTCTATCGCTGAACTACACTAGATATTCTGAAGGAGAACTAGACAACTTATCCCTGATACCTTTGCAGTCTACTGAAGGAGATTATGAATGGCAAGTAGACAATGGAAATACTAATTGCAGTTTAAGATAAAAAAGAAGGGGATATTTATTTTTAAAAACTGTTTGACATGGAAAAAATAATTAGTTAACTGATTTTTCTCTTTCCTAAGATGTCTTGCATGTGTTAAGTGATCGATAAAATTGTACTTATAGATGAAGACAAGCATGAAATAGTTTTTTATCATAAGTAGTATATTTTATTACTTTATGATAATTTATCAATGCCAGATTGTGAATCCTGGATCAATCAGTGACTGAAAACAGTTCTGACACTGTCAACATATTAAACAACAAACCTTGACAACAGAAAGAAAAAAAAAGAAATAAAGGAGCATAGCGTGAACAGAGAAGATCTGATCCCAAGAAGTACTATTTTAGCTGAGGTCTTCTGAGTGAGAAATGAACTGAGGAAAGAACCTTCCAAGCAGTAGGAAGAAAAAGTTTCTAGAGACTCTGAGATGGAGAAAAGCAAGACATTGGAGAAAGGAGGCCAATGTTACCTATAGAACAAGGAGGAGAGTGGAAGAAAAAGAGCGAGAAATACACAAGCACCAGCTACTTTCCAGCCTTCGCACCCAGGGTGTGGAATTCTTATTCTTATGGCACTATGAAAATGGGAAAAAAAAAAGTTGCCTGCGCTCTTCAATCTTTGGGCTCTGTTCCTCTGTAAACTTTCACTGGGTGAAAGTGTCTGTCTAACTGCATAACACATTAGCTCTGGCTTTACACATCCCAAAGATACTCAACTGGATATATCAATCCACTTCTTAAAAACAGGCCTCTTCTTGTGGGTCCTTAGGACCAAGTTACCTAGTGTTCCAGTTTCATCTCTGTTGCTGTCATAAAACATTCTGACCAAAAGCAACTTATGGGGGGAAAGGTTTGTTTTAAGCTTATAGGTTGGTTACAGCCAATTATTGAGGAAAGACAGAGCAGGAACTTGAGGCAGAAACCAAGAATATGGATTGTTGGCTCACTCACAGATCCATGCTTAGCTAGCTTTCTTATATACTCCAGGACCACCTGTCCAAAGAACAGTGTGGCTCACAGTGGGCTGGGCCCTCCTACGTCAGTTAATAATCAGGATAGGCCCCAACAGATATGCCCACAGGCCAATCTGAACTACATCATCTATCAATTGAGACTTCTCAGGTGACTCTGGGCTCTGTCAAGTTGACAGTTAAAGCCAACTAGGACACCTGTTAAGCCAAGAGGAACCTAAGTCCATTTCCCTTTCACTTTCTGAAGTGGTTAGGAGGAACAGTGCTTCCATCTGTTAAGGCTCATATTGCCTTCCTCTTAGTTAATGAGTAACTGAAGTGGTGGCTTGATCAGCTACATCCTGCCTCTGTCTGAAGAAGATGTGAGGTTGGTCACATCTTCTAGGTAGGTGATACAACAGAATAAAAAGCAATCAGTAGATCCAATATGCATGACCAAGGGAAAATGTGGATAGGAAAATAAGTGAAACTGAAAATAAAGTTAAAACAGTATACCAAAATGCCACTACAAGATCACAAACCTCTCTCAGGACCTACTAGTGGACCAAGGAAAGAAAAAAGCAACACTAACTTTACATGGCTTATAAGATAAGCCAAAATTTTTAGCAATATTAAGTGCAGTTTTTCATGGAAATGGAACCTGAAAGAAATTTCTCTAGTGGATTCTGTTAGGTTGGGGACATCGTATTCATGCATTCAAGTGAACCTCTATCTTTTTTAAAAAGCAGCATAAGACCATATCTACGTAATGTAAAATTCACCTGCTGTAACTGTTCAGTCCCGTTTGTCCTCATATAATGTTTTGCATAAGAACATCTAAGGAGGTTTTGTAATTAGAGGATGGAATTATTATTGTTCCTTCAGAGAAAGTGATTCATGGGTTGAGGATGTAGCTCCGTGGTAGAGTACTTGCTTAGCATGTGTGAGGTCTGGAATTCAGTACCCAGTATCAAAGGGGGAAGTGGAGAAACAGAATGATTTGTGTGAGCAATGCCACTGTCTCCTAGTAGAAAGTTCTATATTTGTTAGGCTATTTTTTCTAGTTGGCAATCTTAAAGATCATAATATGAATTCCATTTTATAAGATGGAGAGCCTTAGAATCAAGGAAGTTGTGTAATTTAACTGGAGTCAGAATCAGCTAGGACTGAACCTCAAAACTGGAATGTTACCCAATCTATATTCTGCAATTGCTTAATATGGCTTGATTTTCCCTGTTTATAGATCGCTGCTCTTGTAATATGTTCATCTCACTCAATCGAAGTCCAAAAATGCAAAAGGAAGCCAGGAATCCAAACACTCTTATGGCCCTATTTCAGATTGCTAAACACAGATTAAGTGTAAGTAATACACTCCAGTACTATAAATGAAGAAATAAGATGTTTTCTTTTTTGTTTTTAGAATAACATATGAAAAATTTCATCTCAAACCTTAAAAATTCCATCACATGGATCCAAATATTAGTTTCTCAGAACTTTGCTGAGTATAGGTTAATGATATGTGACCAAACAGGAATATATAGATAATAGCTGATAGGCAAAATGTGAAATATGTAGATATCATTGCAAAAGACATTGTTGTTTCCCCCAAATATATTAACAGAAGGATAACAAGAAGTCCAAAAGATTTGTAAATTCATCCACTTTGTTTATTAAGGAATTTTAAGCTCCTTATAAAGTGTCCTTACAGAGCTAACCAAGGAGCTGAACATTCTGGAGCCTATGATCCTGCAGCAGGACATTTTATATTCTCTCCAGACTAAAGCCGCATAGCGTGAGAACTGAAGAGGGACACAGAGGTCAAAGGTGCCTGTTTGTATAGTCTCCGGACATAGCACAATCCTGGCAACGTATGCAGTGCTCAGTAATTGCATTCTTAACCTGAAGGCAATGGAGTGGGGAAACTGGTTAATTTCTTATATTCTAAAACCATTTTAAGTGTAAATACAGAGCTTAGTGAATTTTTGCAACATGACCATACCTATTTTCCAGTCATCCATTTCTTTTTTGAGGGGTGGGGGGAGAGAGACTATTTTAATCAAATGATCAAGGTCTACATCACTAGGAACACAGAAAATGTCACCTTTGTGGAAGGTTGAATCCCCAAATTCTTTTTTTAAAAAATAATTTACTGAGAATTTCATACGTGCATATAAGGTGTTTTGATGAAATCCATGCCCACTCCCTCCCCTCCAACTCTTCCCATAGCTCCCCATCACTTTTTTCTGATAACTTCATGTACTCGTTCTTCTTTTTTGGGGGGGGAGTTTTTTGCTACTCTAACATTCCTCCCTCTGAAGAGGTAACTCTAAAATCTTTTATGGATTAGATAACAGAAGTTTTTTTGTTTTGTTTTGTTGTTGTTGTTGTTGTTGTTTGAGACGAGGTCTCCTTGCAGCCCCAGTTGACCAGGAACTCACTATGTAGACCAAGCTGGCCCATGGTACCTAGGAGGCTGTTAGAGGAAGTGACTCATTTTACCTCAGTTGTTAGTGAAGTTCTCAGAGAAAAGACATTTGAGAGAGAGCTTCAAGAATGACAGCTTGTTGCTGGGCATCATAATTCCAGAATCTAGGAAACTGAGGAAATAAGATTGCTATGATTTCAAGGTCAACCTGGTCTACATAGTGAGTTCCAGGTCAGCCTGAGCTATAGAATGAAGCCCTGTTTCAAACAAACAAAACGAAACCAAACCAAACCAAACAGAATGGCAGCCTGTTTGGTAGAGAAGGGCAGAACTAGAACTTGGCATATGGAAAGGCAAGTTTGAAAGAGTGTGGTGGAATACAGAGGGCATGAGAATTCCTCCTCTGACCCACAGCCCACTCCGTCTGATCCTTTTTTCCCAGTCCCTTCACAACCAATCTTCTCCGAAGCATCATCTACTTACACAGCCTCTTCTTTCTCATACCCACCCATTCAGCAATCCATTACAATCTGTCTATCAGACTTTAGCAAACAAATTTTTTTTTGGTCTTTTTGAGACAGTGTCTCCCTGTATTCCTGTAGCCCCAGCTGGCCTGGAACTTGCTTTGTAGATGAGGCTGGCTCTGAGAGATCCTCCTGCCTCTGCCTCCCAAGTGCTGGGACTAAAAAGGGGGGGTGGAAAGAGTGTAAGAGTCAGGGAGGAGGTACATGACCATATGGAATCACACAAGCTCCTGCGAACCTGCTCTTATGATTCTATGGCAATGATGTCAGCATACATAAGTCCCATGCAAACTCAGACAGACAATAACCCAGCATAGACCTGGGAAAATGAACAGCAAACCTCACTCTTATCTGAAGAAATGTCGGCAATTGATTGCTGCTAGATGAAGAGCTGATCTTCCTAAAGAAGGCTGACTAGACTTAGTGAACGGACATGCACTGGGGAACGGATTGGGACGCTGACAACACAGTAGGCTTTATTTAACTGACTGAGTATGTGGGCTTCAGTGGGGTGGGGGCTATGGGAGGGTGCCAGTGGTGATTGGGGGTATAAAGATGATTAAGATTGTTTGAGCTGTTCTGTATGAAACACACAAAAAATTCAATAAAATTTAAAAAAAATTTATTGTATCTTTATATATTGGTAATGAAAAAGTGATGAGTGAAATTTTGAGACATTATTTTAGCATAAAATTTTCATTTAGAAAAATTATGATGAAAGATATTCATCATACATTCAGCATACACAAATCAGACAAGATGCAAATCTTTTCACCCATACAACATAGACAGACAGACACACACGCACACACATATACACATACATACATACATACATACATACATACACATATCTCTAAGGAATCTGCAAAAATCGTGCTAGGAATTATCAGCAAGGTGAATATACAAAATTATTTGCGTTTCTATATATTGGCAATGAAAAAGTGATAAGTTCCTAGCACACACATTGGGCAGCTCACAGGTGCCTGTAACTCAAATTCCAAGGTATCCAACACCTTCTTCTGGCTTCCTCGGATACCCTCACAATGTGAAATACACAGACACGCATACACATGAGTATAATTAAAAATTATAAATAGAGGCTGGAGAGATAGCTCAGCAGTTAAGAGCACTGTCTGCTCTTGCAGAGGACCCAGGTTCAATTCCCAGCACCCACATGGCAGCTAACAAGAATCTGTAACTCCAGTTTCAGGGGATATGGCACCTCTTCTGACCTCTGTGGGCATTTCATGACACAGGTTTACTTAGATACATGCAGGCAATACACTCATTCACATAAAATGAAAATAATAAAACATTCTTTGAAATTAAAAATAAGTTCTTTTTTTAAATATTCAAGATATCTAGACCAAAAAGTAAAATACACTGATGAGAGCACTAAAGGCCTAAATAAATGTAGTGGTGTATCATGCTGATGGACTGAAAGAATCAATATCATCAGGATGTCATATTTCTAAAATTGACATATTGATTTATTATAATCTCAAAAAATTGTGGAAACTGACAAGTTTATTCAAAAATAAAAGTGCAAAGCCTGTACAGACCAACCTTGAAAAGGAAAACATTTGGATGACTCACAGTACCTGAATTCAATTTTACTCTAAAGCTATTGCATGTCACCAGCATAAATAAACATGGATCAACGAAACAGAATGGAGCCCAGAGATAGCTGCATATATGTACTGGCAATTAATTTGCAACAAATATGTAAAGGCTATTTAACAAGAATAAGATACTGTTCTCAATAATGGAGCTGGAAACAGCTATATTTCATTTTGAAAAAAAAGCAAAAACCAGTCTTCGGGTTAGGTAGGCAAGATGGCTCAGCTGGTAAAGACACATGCCACCAAGGCTGACAATGTGAGTTTGATGCCCACTGCTCACATGGTGGAAAGAGGGAACAGACTCCCACAAGTTGTTGTCTGAGTGCCACACACACCGTAGTGTGGCACACATGCTTTCCCATCCCTCCCACATAAACAAATAAATTAATAAAATTAAAACAAAATTTGGCCCCCGGTATTCCTGCTAACTGAAAAATCAGTTTGAGCTGTGTCTTACACCTACATCCAAAAGTGAATATGGTAAAGATTCTAAAAGAATGTGCAGGCAAATATCTTTATGACCTGGGTATTGGCAACAGTTTCTTAGACAAGACACAGAAAGTACTTACTATAAATAAAAAATTTTAATAAATTAAACAATCAAAAATTTAAAAATATCCCTCATGAAATGGCACCATTAAGGAAACGAACAGTAAAGACAAAGACTGGAAAAAATGCTACAGCTAACAAAAGAACAAAGACCACAACTCAGTGAGAATGACAAAAGAACAGACTACTGCAAAGAAAATACATGAAGGGCCAATAAACAAAAGGATGTCAACATTATTAATCATCAGAGAACTGAAAATTAAAACAAATTAAATGCTATTTTACACCCTGCAGAATGGCTAGAATAACAAAAGACTGTCAGCAGAAAATAATAGCAAAAAAGAGAGAATAGCAAAACTGTGGAGCAATAGGAAACCTCACACAGTGTTGGTGGGAATATGTCTACAGACTTTGGGAAACTGTTCAGTAGTTATAAATTAAACATTTATCTAACTTATGGTCTGACAGTTCCATTCCTAGTTACTTTATCCAATATAATTTTTAAATATTTTATTTATTATGTTTATTTATTTTCAAATATTGTATTTATTATTTTTATTTTATGTGTATGTATGTATTGCCTGCGTGTAGGTAAGTGCACCCGAGTCACGTAATGCCCGCAGAAGACAGAAGAGGTTGTTGGATCCTCTGGAACTGGAGTTATGGACAGCTGTTAGGGCCATGTGGGTGCTGGGATTTGAACCCGGGTCTTCTGCAGGAACAACCAGTGTTCTTAACCGCTGAGCCATCTCTCCAGCCCTCAGTATAATTTTTAAAATACATATATACAGAGACTCATAGAACACTCATTACAATCTTATTCATACATTCCAAAATAAGAGCTGAAGGACTATGAAAATGAATGACTTCTAAGCAAATGACTTTTACCTAACATTGTGGCAAAAAGTTAATCTTGCTGGGAAAGGTGGCACATACCTTTGATCCCAGCACTCAGGAAGCAGAGGCAGGTGGATGTCTGTGAGTTCCACACCAGCCAGAGTTACACAGTGAGGCCTTGTCTTAAAAACACGAAAAAAGTTTATTCTTATGTTTTCAGGTCATTGAACTCTATCTCAGCTTGCTTATAATGTAAAACAAGATTGCCAAGTCTTGGACTCGTCTTGTAGCCTTAGCAAGAGCGTTAATCCCTCATGTTCCTTCCTTGTCCTTGACCCAAAATAATGTGTGTGTATGTGTGTGTGTGTGTGTGTGTGTGTGTGTGTGTGTGTGTGTCTGCATGCTGTGACTATCGAGCAAGCACTGAAACAGCAGATGTTCATTGGAAGCAATAAGGATTATCCAGTTTGTGTTGCAAACAATAGGTATGATTAAACTGATAATGTTTGTGCTTGTGTATGCTATTCTAGCTTAGTAAGGATCAGAAAAGGCAAATTCCTTGATAAGACAAACTCATCTTCCTTTTATTTCCCCATTCCATGCGGCATTGACTCTTTCAGCAAAGAGAGAGCAAGGCCTTGGTTCACGATCACAGTTCTGGAAGAAATCAGAGGGAACAGGCTCTCAGAGCAGTTTGTGTCTCATTTTTGTTTAAAACGGATGCTAAGAGTCAGGCTCTTTTTATTTAGGCAATGCCATAAAGTGGCATCGTGTACCACCACAAGAGAATAAAGCATGTCTGTATCAGCAGGAAAAAGGGCAAATTGTGATAAATTAATATCATGTAGCACTACTCACCAGTGAAAGGAGCCAACTAACGATACAGATACATACTGCAACACAGATAGATCTCACTATACCCCAGACAGGCTTCTAAACTGTGATTCTCCTGCCTCAGCCTCCCATGTAGCTTGTATTATAGGCATGTGTCACCAGGCAAAAGAGCAATGATGGATATCAAAAGCAATGTTCATCTGGGTGTGGTGGTGCACACTTTTAATCCCAGCACTCGGGAGACAGAGGCAGGCAGATCTCTGTGAGATCAAGGCCAGCCTGATCTACATAGCGAGTTCCAGACCAGTTGGACCTGGAGGGAGACCCTGTCTCAAAAACAAAAACAAAAACAAACAGGCAATGTTGAACAGAGAAAGGCAGACATGACAGTGTGATGCTTGATTCTACTTATATAAAGTTCAAGAATGGACTAAAGTAACTTTTAGGATAGAAAATCCGATCCCTAATTAGAGAGATGTGTAATTGCTTAAGAGAGATATGAAAGAACTTTCTGGAGTGATGGAAATGCTTTCCAGCTTCATTGAGGTGTTGTTTACACATGGAGTTATATTTGTCTAACCTCAGAGAGCTGAACAAAACATTTATGAATTTTATTATGCATAAACTAAAGCATAGTTTCTTCATGCAGTGCTAGAGATCAAACCCTGTGCTTTGCACATACTAGATAAATGCTCTACAACGGAGTTATATCCCTAATCAGTCCCCAAAGCCTGAGCTAATGAAGAAAGGCCTCCAGGTATTGGTCTAGAAGCCCCCAAACAAAAAAGGTTGTTGCCATTGTATTGGTTGGGTACAGTAACTAGATGGTGAGACCTTGTTGCTGAAGATAGCAACTCTGCAAGGGTGACGCCTCATGAATCCCCTCCATCTATGTTCAAATTTTGACTGGCGTGATCTTGTACAGGTCTTATCCAAGTAAACACAGCTGCTGTGAGTTCATTGAGTATAATGGCCAACTCATGCTTACAAGACAACGTTTCACAGAACTCCTCCTCATTCTCTGACTCTTACATTCATTCTACCCTCTCTTCCTCAATGGACACTGCAACTTAAAGCCATGGGGCAGAGTAGGATGACATAGGTATAAAGTGCAACTCTCTTAGAATGAAGATATTCTATGGAGAAATGCTTGTGCATAAATCTCCTATTAGAGCAATGGACCCTGAGGATTCAGAATTTCCCCCAAGAACCTCATTCTGGGTTCCTGGGACCAGCCACTGGATAAACTTGTCTCTCAGGAAGAGATTTCACACAGTCCTAACAACTACAACTTTCAGGACAGACTGGGAACCAAGAGCAACGGCACTGACAATGATGGGTCAGTGATGGGCAGAACCACACCTTGACCACGATCACTTAGTTATACATAGCTCCCACCTTCTCTTCAAACCTACACCTCATGTCAGTACCCCAAAGATAGAATTGGGAATCATTGGACCTCTATTCGTTCCTCTTCCCCGTGTAGATAAATTTGGTTTTCATGGTTACTTAGCTCTTTAACTAGCTTAGTACAGACAATTGGCCAAGCATAACTTTGTAGGGATGCCATGACCCAATCTTGCACAACTAAAACCTGGCAACAAAATTTGTTGTGGGATTCCCACTGTGTGAGCCATTGGAGGCACCTCCTATTGAGAAAACTGAAAAATCAGACACTCACTGTCCCTCCCCTGCAGAGACCAGACAAGGATATATGACAGAGGTAGGATTAGTTAACCTGGTAGTCCTCAGTTAACCAGGACTTAGAATCAGGAACCAGTGTTATAAAGAAGCAAGCAAGCAACAGCTCTGAATTCCTTCTGTAGCTTCAGCACCTAGTGGTCATTGGCAGTGGTGACTGCCATGGCATCCCCAACTGGTGTTGATAACGCTAGAGTCAGCATCACTCAATGAGGGGGATGGCAGAAAGACCTAACCAATCTGTTCCCATGGTGCGAGCTTGCCTGGGACTCTGGCCCTGGAATTTCCCTCAGTCCCAGGACTGCTTTCCAAACCTGGTTCACTGGGCATTCCTGGCAACCCTGTTGGCAATCTAATTTCCTGCCAGTGAGTTTCTTTTTTCCATAGATTGATCATAGTTGGTTTCTGCTGATTGAAACTAACAACCCTGTTAACACAATCCCTTCAAGTTGGTAGGCATGCAGCAAATACCTGCTGAATCAGTGTTAGATCCCTTTCCCAACTTGAAATTTCTCAGTAAGAAATCCCGTGCATTTCCACCATGGCTGCCATGGTCTAATAATGAGAACGTTCTTTTGATAGCTGTCAGCCTCTCTTTGACTGTTGGAAAGGCAAGAAACAAGAAGACAGCAGCTGGAGTAACTGTCATTTCAAATATAACAAGAATGAACATATTGACTCAAGGATGAAGTCAGTTTCCTCCTAAAAAGGCATATGGGAGCTATTACTCATGGGGAGGGAGTCTTCTTTAGATCCTCTGGTGTTTAATGATGCTCTCCACATCAACTCCAACATTTCCCATATTTTAAAGACAAATTATAGAAATCCGTAAACTCCTGGTTTTAAGATGCATATCCACAATAAAGCAAGGACAACTTTTGTCCTGTGCAAGTGGAATAAAGAGATCACGTTTTAGTTTTCCAAACTTTTCAAGGTAATTCAATTCCCCCACTCTCTGCCCCTACTTTTAAATGAAAGTCAACTGTTGTCTTTGAAGAGACTTAAAGAAATTATTGAACAGCTGGAGTCTCAATCTGCTTTGGCAAAAACAAAAAAAATATGTGGAATTATCCTACACTGCTTTATTTTACATTTTATTGATTTTGAACTGCCTAAGGGGCCATCTGCTGGGGCTCCTGAAAAGAAATCAACTTTCTGTCTACAAGCAGCTCCAGACCCAAAGAGAAGGCCAGCTCTTCAGCTGTGCTGTGAACCTAACCCAGGAGAGAGTGAGGTCAATTGGAGCTCTAGTTGACAAAATAAATCAAGAAGTTAGCAAATGGAGAAATAAAATAATTTACAAAGTGTCAGTATAGAGCTAGGGATGTAGCTGAGTTGGTAGAGTGCTTGCCTAATGTGCTGGAAGCCCTGGGTTCGATCCTGAGCACCACATTAACCAGGTATAATGGTACAATCCTGTAATCTCAGTACTTAGGATGTGGGGGCAGGAGGAACAGAAGTTCAATTTTATCCTTGCCTATAGTGAGTTTGAGGCCACTGTGGGATGGGTACAGGAGACACTGTCCCCCAAAAGGGGGAGGGGTGTCAATATTTCTGAGGCTAAATCCTATCAGTTCCTCTTAATACCTCTTCATAGTGACACCCTCCTCTCTACTCTTACTCAGTCTTGGCCAAGTCTTCTCAAACTTTCATGTGACATCAGTCATCCGGGGATCCTGTTAAAAATGCAGGATCTGAGTGAGCAAACGGACCCTAACATTCCACATGTTTAATAAACTCCCAGGATGTTCATGGACTTCTGGTGTTGGTCCATACTTTTGGTAGTGAAGTTCTAGACTGCTATTGACATCTCTTGCCTCAGTATTTCTAGCAGCTTTCTAAGCTGGTCTTCCTGCCTATAGGCTTTGTCACGTTTTCAATTGATTCTTCAAAGGAAGATAGAAATGGTTGAATTAGAAACTAATATTCAATCCATAGCATTTCCCTTAACATTCTCTCTACTTAATGTTTTAGTGACTTCTAATGTTATAATACAATCCCATCGTTGTACTGTGGCTTCAAAGGCCTCTGTGGCTAGAAATCTGAAGGCCACTCTGCCCTCTCTGTCTCTTGCTCTCTAGTTTCTCGCATTGCTGCTTTCTCAGAGCTCCCTGTCTTTGCCCACCTTGGTCCTGCTTTCTGCACTGGGCTTGTTCCTCCCCTCTGCCTACCTGATCAATGAGTCAGGCTTTCAATATGCTCTAGCAAGCCTTTTCTTTCCCTCCACAGCTTCTGCCTTTGCACAGAGGAAGTAACTTTTCCTTGTGCATGCCCACTGGGGCCTGAAAATCAGCCCCACCACCGATATTATCAGATTATTTGGTTTACACGATTATTTCACAGTACTCCATGAGCTCTGTGGGCACATACTTTCCCCTCTATCCTTCCTCCCAAATTCCTCTTTCCGTCTTTCTCTTTCCTTTCTCTCTCCACCCTTGTGCATCATCCCTTCCTTCTCCTTCCTCTATTCCTTTCTTCTTCCTCCCTCCCTCTCCTCTCCCTTATCTCCTTTCCTCATCTGGCTCCCTTCCCCCATCTTTCCGTCTATTCTGGCACACCAAACTGAAATCTATTCTCTTGTCTACAGCACTTTGCAACACTCTTTCATCTCTACAGAATACCCTAACACCCTTTGTTTCTTTTACCCATTCCTCCTTCCTTCCCTCTTTCTTTTACCTTCTTTTCTTTTTGCTTGCTTTCTTCTCTTCCTTCCCTCTCTCCTTTCTTTTTTAAAAAAAATAAATTAGAGGTTTATTTTATTTCTAATCGTGTGTGAGTGTCTCTCTATCTGTGTATGTGTGTCTATGCATGTGAGTACTAATACCAGATCCCCTGGAGTTGGAGTTATAGGTGGTTGTTAGCTGCCTGATGTGGGTGCTAGGAACCAAATTCTGGTCCTCTGCAAAAGCATTATGAGCTCTTAACTGCTGAGCCATCTCTCCAATTACTTGGTCTTTTCTTTCTTTTTTTTTTCTTTTTTTTTTCGAGACAGAGTCTCACTATGGGATTATAGTAGGGCACCATCAGGCCAGGTCTCCTTTCACCACCTTCTAAGCCTGAAAGCTATTACTGGTTCTCAAGAATTCAGCTTAGCTGTTACTTGCTCTGATAAGTCTTTATTAACAATTCTTACCTCCATTCCACCTCCCAACAAAGATTAGGGCTCCCTAGAACACCTGCAGAAATTCTTCATAAGGCTATGACACTACATTGTGTTTTACTTGGCTAAACTATTGACTCATCCATTCATTCTTTCACTCGACAAATTTTTATTGAGCACCTTCTGTTCTGGACACCAGAGATACAGCAGTTCACAAAGGAGATAAAATCCCACCTTGACCTCTTGAGGCTCAAATTCTCATAAAGACATATAAATTAAATACATAAACATGTACGTCAGGTGGTGACTGAGTCTGCACATAAAATAAAGCAGGGCAGGGCAATGCTGGAACTGTTTTGTAGCGTTGAGTGTAGTAATAAAAGTCGTCTTTGATAAGATGATATTTTAGGCAGAATCTGAATGAATTGAGGGAACAAGTAATGCAGATACATGTGAGACGACTGTAAAGGCCATGAACATGGAGCATTGTGGGTGTTCTGTGAGAAACAGCTAGGAAGCCAGAAAGATTGCAACAGAGTTTGTGTGGCGAACAATGGGAGGCCTTACGGAGCTTTGGAGGACAATCACTTCCAAGCATGAAGGTCGTGGACTAGGGAAGGCAGGAGCTTTCTTCTGTGTTCAACACACCTCATATAAAAAAGTTTAGTGCATATCAAAGACTGGCGTTTACTGCACCCTTCCCATGGGCCCATGATCTCTAAACTGGGGCCAAGTAGCAGAAACGGCAGTTAAAAAATGATCTTGTGAAATATCAAAGCTTTCAAGGGTTGTTAAGTGAGAGAGTCACATATTTCAATGGCAAAATAAAAGGTCATGGCACGCAGTTTAAAAGGTAGAAACACAAGAAATGCAAAGAAATTAATGCCAAGGTATTCTGGACAGGACATGGGCTCCCATATAAGGAGTGAAAAGTGGGAACGACTGCTATGACAAACTGTGTGGCATCAAAAAAACAGGAATTGATTCTCTCCCTTTTGGGTTTTAGTAGCTCAACAGAGCTAAACTTCCCAGGGGAGAATCCTTACTTTCTTCCTCCAGATCCTGGTGGCTTCCAAAGTTCCTCTGCTTGTGGATGCATAACTCCAGTCTCTTCCTCCTGTATCTGCCTTCTCATCTATCCTATAGAAGGATATTTATCATTAGATATGAAGACTACCCAAGATAATGCAGAATATTTTCATGTTGAGACCCTTAATTCTTTTCTTATTTTAAAAGTTTTTGTATATTTTGTATGTTGAGCACATTTCCCACCTCCCTTTTCTCTCCCCTGCCTCCTCCTATTAGTCTCCTTTGTCCCTCTAAACACTTTTACTTCTTCTTTCATATACATAGACAATATCAGGCATCTATATATAATCTAGGGTCCACAAACAAGAGAAAATATACAATATTTGTATTTCTGAGATTGCCTCAATTAATATATCTATGTCCAGTTGTACCCATTTTTCTACAAATAACATGACATTGTTCTTCTTTATGGATGAAAGAAATCTGTGGTTTATATATATGACATTGTTCCTCATCCATTCCTCTATTGTTGGATACCTAGTTTGGTTTCATTAGACCTTTCATTTAATTCTATCTACAAACCCCTGCTATGGTTTGAATTAAAACAGTGTGTTAACTTGATTAAGACACTGGGTGTCCATATTAAACATTGCTTCTAGATATAGCCATTTTCCCAGATGAGATTAACCTTTGAATCAGCTGAGTGAGTAAAGCAGTTTGCCCTCTCTTGGGGTTCACCCATGTGAAAGGCTCAGAACTCCTAGGCATGAGCTGAATCTGCTATCCACAGGCAGAAGTTCTTCTCCTGAGAAACCTTAGCCTTGCACCCGAAGCCATGTCCCAGGTTGAAAGAAGCCCACCCAGATTATCTAAGATAATCTCCCTTCCTTAAAGGTACCTGATTGTGGACATTCAACATAACTAAAAAGTACCTTTTTAGCAATATGAAGATTGGTGTTTGACTGAATTACTGGGGGTCGTAGCTTAATTGAGGACACACAAAAGTGAGTACCACACAAGTATAAGGAGCCACAATAACTGTTTTTTTGAGATGGTCTTAAGTAGCTCAGGCTGGCCTCAAACTCATTATGTAGTGGACCTGGAATTTATCTTCCCGTCTCCACCTCCCAAGTGCTGGGATTACAGGCATGTACCACCACACCTGGTTTATGTGGTGCTAGGAATTGAACCAAGGCTTTGTGGATATTAGCTATATACTCTACCAACTCAGCTATATCTTCAGTCCTGCCCCAATAACTTCTGAAAATGTTTAACAATATGTGTTAAAGCTAGACATAATATATGATCTATGATCCAAAAAATGTAATAGAAGTCTCCAAAAGTCATATAAATGAATGCTCATTATAGCATTGGTAATGTTAATCTCAAATTTGAAACAACTAAATTTTCTATCATCAGGAGAATAGTTAAATAAACCATGTTAGGTCCCCTCAATAAACCATTTATTATGTAGCATTGAGAAAAAAACAAAACAAAACAAACTACTCCTATATGCAACAGTGTGGATGAATCTCACAGATAAAATGATGAGCTTTAACAGCCATTCACAAATGAGTATTCTCTACATGACACCATTTATATAAAGTTCCAAAACCAGCAAAAATTATCTATGCTGTTAGAAATCAGGAGAGTGGTCACCTTGGGAAGGGCATTATAGACTTCAAAACTTTATGGATGCTAGTATTGTGATAGTTGTTGATCTGAGTGTTTCATACAAACCTTCCTGTATGCTTGTGTGTATGTGTGTGCATGTGGCTGTATACTTCAGACTTTCCCACTAAATTATTATACCCCAATACATTAAAATTAAATGGAAAAAGGATTCAGAAAGGCATGAAGAATGAGTAGAAACCACCAAGATGGTTTCAGTGTCTAATAGCTTTAGAGTAGAGCCTGAGAAAGACCTGATTTGGCAGCATGGAGGATGACTGGGAACTTTAACTAACCACAAGTTCTGAGAGTCAGCCACAGCCATGGCAATGGTAGCAGCACATGAAATTCAAACTGCCATTGCAGAGGCAAAGTCTCTGTTCCATTTCATGTTGCTGGCTCTAGCCCATCATTTTCCAAACGCTTCCAATCTTGACTCTGTCATGCAGGACAGAATGAGGTTGTAGAAAGACTGTCTTTACCACAAGGACAATAATTTTTAATGCTGAACAAGGGTTCAACAAGTTGTTTGTTTTAAAACTAGGTTTGGATTTAGAGGTGTCTGGCAACACGTACCAAAAGTTGTTGACAAATTTAAGAGGACCCTGGGGCCAAGAGTCAAGATGGTAATGAGAAAATTAACCCAGCCATATATGGAGAAGCTTGAGACAGAGACAGAGAGGAAGGATATAGAACATGTTTTGTTTGGAATATTGGAAAGGCTAGGTTAAGGAAGGGATGTATTTATCAATTCTGAGAGCAGAGCTATACCTGTAAGTCAGTGTGATGCTAACTCCAATTGGGCTTGTGTTTTAAGAAAGAAAGTCAAGTTTGCTCTGGTGTTATAGACTTGTAATCCCACCACTCTGGATACTAAGGCAGGAGGATCACAAGGATTCAAGGCCAGCCTAGGCAACTCAGTGAGATGCTGTCTCAAAATGAGAAATAAAAGAGAATGGGCTGGGATTATAGCTCACCAGTAGAGCACCTATTTAGCATGTACAGGCCCTGTATTCAACACCCAGTAATGAGAAAAGAAAGAATGGGAAGGAAAGAAGGAAGAGAGGGAGCCTGTCCAAATGCCTAGGGTTCTGTAAATGAGAGCTGAATCCCATGGGAAGAGTTTAAGCATTTACTTTCCAGCCATAGAGTAGGTGCTCCAAGAATTCCTCCTGGATAGTGCTCTTTCCAGATAAGAAGACGTCAAGAATGGCACCAAGGAGGAGGTGAATAGAATCTAAAAGACAATCAAAAAATGCTAAGGCCAAGTGTGGTGGTGCACACCTTTAATCCCAGCACTCAGAGGCAGAGGCAGGTGGATCTTTGTGAGTTCAAGGCCACCTAGTCTATATAGTGAATTTCAGGCCAAGCCAGGGTTACGCAGTGAGAACCTGTCTTTTGAAATGTTATGTTTAGGTCTTACTATTGTTACCTACAATCTCTTAAATGTGGGCAGTGGGTATGTTTATAAACATTTTACATTAGAAATGGACCAGAAGTGAGAGTTAATGTCCTTGCCGCTTCCCTGAGATGCCTCTGTAAAATGGAGCGAATACCAAATGTGAAAATTATGTTCTTCCAAAGAAAGAGCTCAGTTCCAAATGCAGTCTAGGCTCTCCAGTCTACGCATGGTGTCACACATTTCAGCATCTTGCTCCTGTCAAGGAGCAGAGGAAAAGCTTTAAAAAAATTTATGTATATGAGTGTTTCGACTGCTTCGACTTCATATACGTAAGCACACCTGGGCGTGCAATGTCCATGGAGGCCAGAAGAGAGCATAGCATTCCCTGGAACTGGAGTTAGGGATGGTTGTCAGCCTCCATGTGGGTACTGGGAAATGAACCCAAGTCTTCTGAAAGAGTATTCTGTGCTCTTAACCACTGAGCCATCGCTCCAGCCCCCAGAAAGAAAAGGCTTTCTTAAAAGCATCCTTTTAAGCATGGTCTCCTGACCACTCCAAAACTTAACTCTAGCTATGAAAACAAATCATGATGCTCACAGTAAAAATTTTAACTTTAGTGATACCTAATTTAGTGGAAATGACGGCAAATGTAAATGACTATGCAAGCACGTCTTGGTCAATCTGACCTGTCCAGAATGAAATACTTATTTTGTTCTGTGGCTCCAACAATCCTGTCACAACTATCTATGGCAATTAAGTAGATAAGGTTATTAAAATACATTTTCTTACCAAAGGAGCACAAAATATTACATAAACAAATAAAACTAGAAGCAAGCATATTTCATTTGCTGAAATAATACCAAGGAATCCGCTGAGGCACAGCTTCTGATGACTGCCAGACGGCAGGGAGATAATTTCAGTGATGATATGACATGACAAATTGCCTCTGCGGCACACAATTTCCACTCCAGAAAATAATTCATCTCCTACTCCCATCACATTGTTCTTTTCCACTGATTTGTGCATCAGTTCCCTTATCTTTCGAGTCTGAACAGGACCAAGTTTGTCCTTTTTGTGGCTGTTGCTCCAAATATGCAAAATAAGTAAAGGAAATAAGCCCACAGAACATCACTGCCTTTAGGTAACTTGTAAATTGGGAATGGCATTGTTTTGTATGCACTGGGAGCCCAGACATAGCCACAGAATAATCATCTTGGGGCAAAAGCCACTGTGAGAAGAGACATGAGCAGCCACACTGTGACCTTGTGGAAGTTTGATTTGGAGTTCTAGTACTTACCACACAGATGAGTATGGGCCCACTGAGATAGCTCATTGGGTAAGGGCATCGGCTGCCAAGCCTGGTGTACGACCGAGTTCAATCCCTGGGACTCACATGGTGGAATGAGAGAACCGATTCCCGACCTCCGCATGTACTCCCGTGGCAAGCCCATGCCTACACTCATATAAACACACATACCAATAAACAAATAATAAACATAGCATATGTGTAAACTTGGGAAATTCACTTAACTTTCGGTTTTCTCATATGTAAAATATGAATAATAGCAAGCCATCTTAGAGTTCTCATGGAAACTAATTCATAACATGAGCGTTAAATGTCTAGTCACCCAGTTTGTGGGCTTGTCAATTGGTCCTGGTGTTATTACTCAATCTCTTAACTGAAATTGATTGAAAACTTTTTTGCCAAATACTGATCTAGGAACTAGGAATACAACAGAGAATAAAGTCAACGAAATCCTTTTATGAATATATCCTGAATCTACCAATGAGAAGCAAAATGAATAAACAGAAACATATAGTTTGTCACAAGGTGACAAATGCTGTGGAGAACTAGTCATAGGGAAGAATTCGAAGTTGATGGGGTCATCACCTAAGACGGTGCCAGGTCAGCAAAGTTAAAGGAAGTGAAAGTGAGCCAGGGCCAGCAGCCAGGAGGCTATCTGGGGGAAGTTGTGTTTCAGGCAGATTGAACAGCAACTCAAGAATCTTGAAAGAAGCCAAAGATGCTCAGGACAGTGGGGAGGCAGATGTGGAATATTACAGATGCTAGGGAGAAAAACAGGACGTGAAGTCAGAAATATCAGGGAGAGGATCATGTAACACATGTATCGAGTGCTGTATATGTAATACATATTATTATGGCATCATCATTACCTGACTCAAGTATCCAAAAGATAATTAACTACCAGATGAAAGTAAACTATTGAAGGGGCAAAGGTGGTAGCAGCAACCAGGTGATGATGATGGTTCAGACAAGAATTGTGTCAGTGAAGGTTATGAAGTATGGTCAGACATAGCATTCTGAACTGAGTCAACAGGATTCCCTGACTTGGTAGATGCAGAATATGAAAAAAAGAGAGGAGTCAAAGATGATGAAAACCTTGCTGCTTGAGCAACTGTGACAATCTGATATATAGATGAAGACCATACACGTAGAACAGATCCTAGAAGACCTGCAGCTAGTTCTAAAATGTTACATTCCAGATATCTACTAGACATCCTTGTGGGTGTCTTTAATAAAAATTAAAAAAACACAAAGGTGGTAGTGCTAGGGATTTAGCTCAGTTGATAGAGTAGCTGGCTAGCATGCACAAAGCCCACTGGGTCCAGTCCCCAGTACTGCATAAACAGGGCTCCCAGAACTCAAGAGAGGAATGCAGGAGGATCAGAAGTTCAATAGCATCTTTAGATACATAGTGTGTGCAAGGCCAGTCTGATATACAGAAAAATGAAAGGAAAAGTGGGGAAAACAGGAAGAACAGGCAAATCCATAGGGACGCAAGGTCAATTTGTGCTTGTTAGAACTGGGAGTGGAACGGGGTGTGACTACCATTGGGTGAAGGAGAGGTTACTTTTGAGGGATTTTGAAAATGTTCTGAAATTAGTGACAATAGTTGAACAACTTTGTGAATATATAAAGAACAGCTTAATTGTGTGCTATAAAAGGATAAAATTTATAGTATGTGAATTTTATCTCAGTTTTTTTAAAAAGTCAAGGAAAGGAGGAAGAATTAACAAAGGAGATTGAAGAGGAGTGGTCAGGGAGGCAGTAAGAAAACTCAGAGTGGACTGTCCTTGAAAGAAAGTGGCAAAACAGGGGCTAATCTTGTGATGACTCAATGCGTTAAGGCACTTACCTTCAAGCCTGATGACCCAAGTTCAGTCCCCAGGTCTCATGTGGTAAAATGAGAAACCCTACTCCCACATGTTGCCCTGTGATCCCCACATGTGTGCCATGACGCCTGCAAATAAATAAAGTTTAAAAAGTGGAAAAACAAATGTTTTGGGAAGTGCGTTGAACACTGAGGAGACGTCACCCAGGTGACTGAAGCATTGCATCATTACATTTAGTGTTAGGAAGGTCATTCATGTCTTTGACAAGGGCTGTTTAGGTAGAATAGTGATGATGAAAACCTGACTAAAATGAAATAGGAAAAGAGGGTGGGAGCTGGAGAAATGGCTCAGTGGTTAAGAGCACCAGCTACTTTTGCAGAGGACCCAGGTTCACTTCCCAAAATCTACATGGTGGCTAACAACTGCCTGTAATTCCAGCTCCAGGGAATTCGATGCCTTCTTCTGGCCTCCATGTGCACTGCACACATGTGGTGCACTTACATACATGCAGGCAAATCATTCAAACACTTAAAATAAAATAGAAAATTTAAAAATGAAATAGGGAAAAAATAAGACCATTGGTTTATGATAAAGGATGTTAGGAAACCAACTCCTCTGCAAATTTACTTTAAAGAATCAAGTTTCTCCACTGTCTTTCACCAGAAATAGTACCACCATGGAACCATATAGTAGAAAAAGTTATCACATTGTAGAATTATCCCAGCTAATTAATGAAGAAGGATAACAGAATCCTAATACCACCACTTTGCAACCCCCAGTTCTAGCAGCTGCTAATGTCCCTCCAAGAGCTTGGCAATGTTTCATGCCTCCTAATGCAAGCACATAACATTCCAATTATGTGGTCTTTTATAGCAAACATGTATATAATGTGATCATGTTCACCCTGTTACATTCTCCTTCTGCCAGTTCCTTCCCTTAATGAAGTGCTCATGCAAAAGTAAAAATCAAACCAAATTTGACTGTGCTTCTCGATCCACTTATCAAAGTGTAGGCAATACTGGAGACAGAAGAGAACATGAAATGATACCACAGGGACACAGTCAGTACACACCAGTCCTGTGGAAATTCTATAGGACAAATAACCAATTTGTTTTAAGGGGAAAATGAGATGAAAGAACTTTTATGAAAGAGAGATATCAATTAATTGCAACTTGTGGACTTATTGGAACCCAATTTAAACAAATTTTCTCAAAGTTACAGCATTATGAGACAATTATGAAATAGAAAATGCCTGGATATAAACGCTGCATTTTACAGAGACATACTGAATTATGCTAGAAATTATACAACAAGTAGGAGTTGCCTCAAAATAACTTGGGAGGGAAATTGGTAAGAGGACAAATGAAAAACTGTGACCATAATTTTTAAGGCTGACTGATAGCTATAAAATAGGCATGGATGATATTATTTCTACTCCCTAACATAGTGAACATTCTACTTTTATAAATGTTTTAAATTCTCCATATTAAAAGTCTTAATTAAATATGTGGTGCAAGTATGCTACAATATTAACAGTTATTAATTTTGGATAATGGGAATGTGAACAATTATATTATTCTGTAATAGTATAGGTAGAAGTAGATGAAGTGTTTGCTTTCATAAGTCATATAGCTACTGAAGTTCTTCTGCACGATGTAGCGTTAAGTGGGGTTACACTTCTTGTCAGGCTCCTTGGCGTAGACTGCAACGTTCTTTGCTGTTAAAGTTCTTTAATGCCTGGACAACACACTCCACCAAGTCTTGTTGCATCTCTTCCCATGTATTTGAATTGTTGATCACTGATTAATGGTTGTCAGTGGTTACCACAGGGCAAGAAATGGACAATTACAAGTTTCCTGAGGGATTAGGCCCAGGAAAAGATATTTTCACTAGTGAATCATGCCTTTTTAGGGGCTTTAGTGTCAACGGAAAGAGAAGAGTGAGGCAGCTGCAAGATAGGGAAGTGGGCCAAGAGATATGTTTCTTCACTGATGGGAGCGATCTAACAATTCAGGAAAAACTAAATCCACAGAAAAAAGGGAAGAAGTTTATAGCCATTTCCTTGAGTAGATGGAATGGGATAGAAATCTAGTGACAGATGGAAGAATTACCCTTAGGAGACCCATTTCTGCCATCATGATGTATTAGGTCTTGGGAGCCTATGCTGATAATGTCAGTTGTCAACTTGACACACCTAGGTAGAGGGAACCTCAACTGAGGAATTTCTCCCATTTGATTGGCCTGTGGTCATGTCTTGTGAGGTATTTTCTTAGTTGCTGGTTGATGTGAGAGGGCACAGTAAACTGTGGGCGGTGCCATCCCTGAGCAGGTGCTCCTGGGTTGTATAAGGAAGCAGGCTGAACACAGGCCAGAGGAGCAAGCCAGTAAGCAGTGTTCCTCCATGGTCTGTGTTTCAGTTCCTGCTTTCAGGTTCCTGCCCTGAGTTCCTGTCTTTACTTTCCCTCAGTGATAAATTGTGATCATGATGTATAAGCCAAATAAACCATTTCTGTCCTAAGTTGCCTTTGGTCAGTGTTTGATCACAGTGACAGAAACTAAACTAGGACAGAGTCTTCAGAATTTCATGGTATCTTTTGATTGCATCAGTTTCCTCAATGAAACAGAAAATAAGATTACACACTAAGAGTGAAGATTGAAGAGCAGGTGTTGGAAGTTTGAGGAGAGAGTAGATGAGATCTAGTCCCCAAGGAGAAATGAACTGTAAATATGAAAATAGATTGCCAGGCAGTTTGAAGGATGCACTGTGCTTGGTCATCATCTTTATTTTTAAAAATATTTTATTTATTATTTTTATTTTATGTGTATGAGTATATTGCCTGCATGTATACAAATACACCTGTGTAGTACAATGTCCAAAGAGATCAGAAGATGGCATCGGATTCCCTGGAACTGTAGTTAAAGACGGTTGTTAGCTGTCATGTGGGTACTGGGAGCCAAACCACGATCCTCTGCAGGAGCAGCCAGTGCTCTTAACCATTTAGCCATCTCTCCAGCTCCTGGTCCTGGTTAAAGTGAGATCATCATTAGGCTTTGTGGCTTTTTGTTTTGCCTCAGTATGTCAGCTGCAGGTGTTTAGTGGGAAGATAGTGGAATTTCACATGGCTGAGGTTTCTGCCAAGTGAACATGCAGATGGAAGAAGGGGGAGGAGTTGGAGTGCTTGTAAGGAAGGGGTATGGAATGTGTGCAGTACAGTGAGGAAGGACAACAGGATGGAAGTGAAAGAAAGCAGGAGGTTCAAGAAATGAAAAGCTTCATGTAGTCAAAAGACAGTTGAACAGTAGGAAACGCATGGAAGGAGATAGTGAATATTTTAGAGAAAATGGTGATGGCTGCATCACGGAAGTGAGTGGCTGAGGTAGAGCTGAGAGGCTAGGGTGGAGGGATCTTGTTCACAGACATAACACATGAGTGTGTGGCATCTACAGTGGGCAGCTCTATATAGTTTGAGCATGACTATCCCCTCTGAAACTCATGTTGAAAATTAATTGCTATAATGAGATATCAAGAGGTGGGACCTGCTGGACGTGGTAGTCCCAATATTTGGAAGACTGAGGCAGGAGGGTCACAAGTTCCAGGCCAGACTGGGCTACGGCGCAAACTGCCTCAAAAGAAAAGGTGAGAAATGGATGCATGGGATAGTAGGTTATCTGCATAATGGGTCTGTTACTAAGGTTAGATTAGTAGTTATCTCACACTCTCATACACTCCCTGTCTCTTGCCATCTGATGCCTGTGCCACCTATGAACTCTGCTAACAAGAATGTCATCATCAGATATGGCCCCTCAACCTTGGACCAGAGAGAATCATAAGGCAAAATAAGCTTCTTTTCTTTATAACTTAATATGTGTTATTGAATTGTTAAGAGAAAATAGACATGTGCATGACCCTTTGTGGGAGGGACTTTGGAAGGCTGAGGAAACAGCGCATTCAGGAAAGGGTGTGCCTGTGTCGAGTAGGCATAAGAAGCACTGTGAAGGGGGTGTTTATAAACTAAATCCAAGCATGAGTCTTCCATTTGTGTAAAGTGTGGCGATTTTCCTTCAGGAAGAGTATTACGTTCACATTGAATGAATATAGGAGTCACGTGAGCGTTAGTCCACTGAGACTTTAGTCTTCGTTTCCAGGAAAAGAACCTGGAGGAATGGAGGCACGATGCACCCTAAAGCTGCACTCCAACCTCAAACAGTTGCCTTTCCCTGTGGTGCCATCTCTACCTTTCCATGAGCTACTCTCATCTGCACTGGTGCCCATCAGGCTTCCATGCCCTCACCTCTGCTGAAAGAGCTCTTGTTCAAGGACAATACTGATCTCCCTGTACCCGTTCAACAAGCACCTATGTTGTCTCCATCTCCATGCTCAGTAGCACAAGGCATGTTGGAAATTCCCACCTTCCTAAAGCACTTGTTTTTCTCAGCTGCTTCCAAGAAACAGCTGGATTTCACCCTTTGCTCAGTGGTTGCTCCCTCTTCTTCTACTTGACCTCTAAATGAAGTGATTAGGGGCTGCAGAGCTCAGTTCTTGCTTTTCTGCCTGTTTCTCTTGGCATTGCTTCTCCACTCCCATGGCCTTGCCAGGGACAACTCTCATCTCTCTGCTGACTGACTCTGCATAGGCCAGAACTCTCTCCTGGTCTCCAGACACCCATATTTCCATCTGCCTTCTAGGCATTTCTTCAGACTTTTGGTGCGCGCATGCGTGCGTGCGTGTGTTCGTGCACGAGAGAGAGAGAGAGAGAGAGAGAGAGAGAGAGAGAGAGAGGGAGAGAGAGAGGAGAGGTCTGTATGCATGTCTTGGCTAACTTCTACTCAACTTAAATGCCCCTTCCTCCAGAAAAGCTTTTCTGACTCTCGCCCTCAGTCTTCAGGACGAGTTTCCAGAGCTCCCCTGTATATTCTTCCTGTCACACTGACTGCCCTGCCTCATAACTACCTCTCCATTTGTCTTCATTCTCTTCTAGGTTCTTGGCTTTGGAAGGAAGGGACTTCATCTGCTTTGTTCCTTTCTGCATGTCAAGTGTCTAGTTCATGGTAAGTTCCCTATATCTGCTCATCCAAATACCCAAAATACTCTTCACATTCGTTCCCAAGACTCTGGCTACTCATCCTTCAGATCTTAGGTTAAAGGTCACCTCCTGTCCCTGACCACACTATGGGGGTGAGACAGTCTGTCACTCTGTCAAGTATCCCTGCTTTCATTCTCTGTGTTGCATCTGCTGCTCTTGGATGTCTTTCTTATCTGTGGGTTTCTTTTTTTGTTTGCGTATTCTCTGTCTTCCCAGCAGAAATGTGCACTTCATAAGAACAGGACCCTTTATATATTTTTAATTTATCTTGATTATTATTATTATTATTGTGCATATATATGACATATTTGTGTGAGTTACAGGCACATACATGCCACAAGGCCTGAGGACAACTTTCAGGTGTTGTTCTTTCCTTCCACCCTGGGTTCTGAGGCTCAAAATCAGGTTTTCAGACCTCACCAAGACCTTATACCAGCTGAGCCATCTCACTAGACCTAGGACCTTTTTTTATCCCCAAACTGTGATATAGTATCCAGATTAAAGCTTGGCACATGGATGTTGGATGAATCCACATTAGATGAATTGAAGGAGTGAACTAATGAATGACAAATCAATTAGTCAAAGATGACCCTCAGAGGAGAGCAACAGTCCTAATGTGGAAGTGGTAGGCCAAAAGAGGAGCCTGTGAAGTTTAGCCAGGGTTCAAGATGGGTCATCCATCGTTCACTAAGAGCTGTGGCCTGCATTCTTCCAGCATGAATCACTTCTGGCACTCTAGGAGAGCACTAGAGAAGGTTATTTTTTAAACATTGCCAAATGGGGCAGACCCTTGATATGGGAAGAAGAACAAACAGACTCCTACTAGATGATGGGCTGAAAGGAGGGATTAGCAAAAGCTGGTAGCTTCTCAGAACTTTTGGTGGGTGCTAAAAACTGGTTGGTTACTCAGTGACAGTAAGACCTGGGACAGCTGTCACAAGAACATATACAACAAACAGCATGCCCTTTGGCTAATGACAAAACCTAGGGCAGGACTGAGTTGTTCAGGCGTCTATGACTGTTTTGGACAGCCTCACCTTTTCTGGAAGGCAGTGGAATATTGGCTATCAGTGCCCACATTCCATCCCTACTCCACATGCCCTGTCGTTACACTATCAACAACAACAGAGAGTTGTCCTTCCACCTCTAGAAGCTCTGCCCATAGGAACATTTCTAACGTTTTAAGCAGAGCTCCCGACTCCTATGAACACTAACAAGTGACCTTAAATGGAGCCCTTGCTTAGCCAACCTGTCTTAGCATCAAAAGGGAGGCACCAAGCTTTCCAGCAAACATCTCTGAAGCGCCGCCCCCCGCTTTATTTTATTTTATTTTTTTTTTGAAAACTTCAAACTAAAGAAAAAGCTTTCAGTGAAGGACCTCCTCCCTGCCCCTCTCTTTGCAGGTCAGATGTGCCAGCTTGGAAATCTCCCAAGGACCAGTGATGCCAGACTTCTTATGAACAAAGCACAAGTTCCTTCATATGCTGCCTGATTGATGGAAGTCCTGTGGGATCTGACCTTTGGAAGATTCACATCCCAAAGCCACCTGATTACTAATTACTATCAGAATAGTCATGAAGCTTCAATTATAAAAGCAAACACCCCAAATCCCACTTACATGCTATTATTACACATATTGTTATGGCATGCTATCAAAGCAATCGAAGGAGTAATTCCTTTTGTGGCTCTTGATGAAAAAGAAAGGAAAGAAAAGAAGAAAAATGAAAAGAAAAAGAAGTCAAAAGAAAAGAAAAAGGAAAGACCAAAAAAGCAAGTGGCTTAACTGGTTATCTTTCTGCCTCAGGAATGGCCACACAGTACCCTCTTTGAAGAATAAGATTAAGGAAAATGAGAAGGCAGAAATGAGGAGCAATGAGTAGACATTTCATGGTTTTCCAAAACCACTAACCTCTACACTCCCTGCATCACAGCAGTCCAGAGTAACACTGTCCATGAGACAGAAGCAACCACCAAATGCTGACATGCCCACTGCCTCCAGCCTTTCCAGACAACACCAGGCCCACCCACAGCATCCTATGGGCTAGCTCCTAAGAGACTTGTCCCCATCCAAACCTGACTGTGATACATGGAATGGAGCAAAGGGTTTCCTTGCCTTTAGCTCAGACCATTTTTTGTAGAATTGGTATAGAACACCAAGCCACAACACAATCTATTGACAGCAGTTGGAAGGAGACAGGGAAATACAGATGGTAAAGTCATTTGAAGTAGGGAAGTAGTTTCTAAATAGAGAGGCAAGAGCCACACACTGTTTCATTTTGGGAGAAATACAATGTGCCAAATGCTAAAGTCATCCATTCAAATCTCAAAGGAGCTTTCCAAAGCATATAGCCATGGTCCACCTTACACAGGGGGAAGACAACCTTGCCTCCTGGGATATAGTGTGTTGGGTGCCTTTTAGGGGATTAACTTTAGAACCTGCAGTAAATTCTTGGAATATCCTTGCTGTTTGATTTGTGTTGTTGTTGTTGTTGTTGTTGTTGATGGTGGTGGTGGTGGTGTTTTTAGTGGGCAAATATTGGCAAACTAAGGAAATGTTCCAACTAGATTGCTTTACCTTGGGTCCAGGAAGATGGTGAAGTGTTTTTCTCTCAGATGTCACATCATTGGCGCTGAAGAGTAACAATGTCCAGCACACTGGCAATAGCATTGGAATAAGTGTGCAACCTCCCAGAGGACGTTTTGGAAGCACAGTTCTCACTAAATGTACAAGTTCTGATGTCATTTAAATAAATATGAAAGCTCTGATATGATTTGAAAAGTCAGTCTCTTTTTTCTTCTACTATGTGTTTGGGGGAGAGAGGAAAAGAACAAATGTTGGTGCTGCAAATCATGGGATGTAACTCTTTTCACAAGCCTCTTCCTGTGGTTGGGCTTGTTGGCACACATTGATAATCCCAGCACTTGGACGTGGAGGCAGGAGGATCAGACGTTCAAGCTCATCCTTGCCTACATAGCTAGTTTAAGGCTAGCCTGGACTACATGATATTGTGTCAAATAAATTATATATACATATAATTTGTATATATATAAATTATATATACATATAATTTGTATATATATAAATTATATATACATATAATTTGTATGTATAAATTATATATACATATAATTTGTGTATATACATATATATATGTATATACACAAATTGTCTTCCTAGAGGTAGGTAAATGTCAAAGGAGAAAGAGAGAGTGAGTGAATTCTCCCATTTTGAATGTTCAAGATTTTGAGCCTTGTGGGCCATATGGCCTCTGACACATCGACTCAATTCCATGCACAGGTGGTGCAAAAATGACCATAGCCAGTACTAAAGTGCATAAGCAGGGATATGCGCCAACAAATTTCTCTTTTGCAAAATCAGCCAGGACCAGATTTGCTCTGGAGGGCAGGATTTGATCCTCGGGCCTTAGCTTGCCAACCCTGTTTTTTTGTGTGAAGCTGACACACATTTACAGACTTCTTGTTCAACATCTCCAAACAACTTGTTGGAAGGTAGAGGGGCAAGCAGAGGTCCCTGGACTCTCATAATCACTTTTCTCCAACAGTTTTCAGTTGAATCCCATGATGTCATTCTGAAATGCACTGGGTCATTGACAGGGTCACATTACTCAGAGAAAAACAGGATGCTTGACACCTAAAACATTCAGAACAAGCCAGAGCTCATCTCTGGAAAAAAAAAAAAAACGTCTTATATAATGAGAAACAAGCTAGGGAAAAGGAAAAGCAGCAATAGAAAGTCGAGAGGGGACAGCCACTCATGGAGAAGGCATACTGGGCTGAGCTCTGATGGCGGGCCTCCTGCTCTAGGGAGAACATCTCTGCTTGCAGCTGTCACTTCAGCGGACAGATGACTTCATTTCAGTTCCCCCCAAATGAAGGGACAATAATCTCTCACTTGGGAGAAATACCAGATGGTAAATGCTTTGAAAAGTTGTAAGAGAAGTATAAAGTACTTAGGAGGAAAAAGCCATTTCCCAAAGCATGAAATTTGTCGAGAAAAGGATCAGTCCGTTTCTTTGAAACACCATAGCTTCCTAGAAAAACGAGCCCAAAGCAGAGGGATTGAGTAACAAGAGGGACATTATCAAGGCAAGTTAACAGGGAGATCTCCTTTCTTGTGTTTACATACCTTTGGTGCAACTCAAATCCACAACACTCACCATCAAGCCCTCCCAAGACCTGTGCCTACCTCAATCTCAGTAGTCACCCCACTCTGTCTTAAAATTCAAGTCCAGTTAATTCCCAGGAAGGCTCATTGTTCTGGAAGGTCCTTCTGGCCCTTCAAAGCTCAGCCTCCTTTGGCAGTTTCCTGGCTCCCTCAAATGTGTTCAGCACCCTTCTGGGACACCTTGAAAACTTTTCCATAATTCTCTTGCTGCCTTTCCTGTAGTCATTTATTTGACATTATGAATCCCCCCTCCCACTGGACTGACAAAACCTTGCTCTCTGGCTTGCCTCTGGCTCCTTAGAGAGTAGATAGTGCTGGGCTCTATCTACACTCTTGAACATTCAAGAGTGGGGGTATCCTCACTCATTGTCCTGGTTATCCTTCTATTGCTGCGATAAAATACTCTAACCAAAAGCAACTTGGGGAGGAAATGATTTATTTGGCTTCCACATCCTAATCACAGTTCATCATTGAGGGAAACTAGGGCAGGAACTCAGGGCAGGAACCCGGAGGCAGGAACTGATGCACAGACTACAGAGGAATGCCGCTTGCTGGCTTGCTCCTCTGGCTGTGTTCAACCTACTTTCTTTTATAGCCCAGAACCATCTGCCCAAGGGTGACACCACCCACAGTGGGCTGTGCCCCCTCACATCACTCAAAATCAGGAAAATATGGCACAGACATATCCACAGGCCAATCTAATAAATCAAATTCTCCAATTGAGGTTCCCTCTTCCCAGGCATGTCAAACTGACAATCAAAACCAACCATTATGCTCACCCTATCTTTCTCCTTTGGACCACAGATATGCTCTCCAGGATTTTACTAAGTTAGAGCTCCAGTCTGAGATCTCCAGAACAAACCATCTGCAGCCTTGGGTTCCTCTACACAGAGCTCTTGGTAGAGTACTTTCATTCAACATGTTAATGGTATTAATTCTTTGAGAGTTTCATACAAGGTATTTTGATCTTATTCCTTCCTTCCCCAACTCCTCCCTCACCTCCCTACCCACCCAACTGATTTTTCCCCCGTGGAGTCCAATTTGTATTGCTGAGATATTCTTGGTTGTGGAGCCTGTTCTGGAGCATGGTTGACCTATCATGGGTCACTCTCTTAAAGAACTGACTCTTCTGAGTTTTTTCTGGCTTAAGCTTGAGCAGATCTTGATTACGCCATCACAGTTGCAATGAGTTCATATGTGCAACTGCCCTGCTGTCTAGGAAGCACTGTTTTCTTGTAGTCATCCTAGCTAAATTCTTTTTTCTTAATTATTTTATTCATTATTTTTATTTTATGTGTATGAGTGTTCTGCCTGTACGTATATAAGTGTACCACATGTGTGCAATGCCCATGGACGCTAGAAAAGAGTGTCAAATACCCTGGAACTGGAGTTACAGACAGTTGCAAGCTTTTCTATGGCTGCTGGGAATCAAACCTGGGTCCTCTGCAAGAACAGCACATACTTTTAACTGCTGAGCCATCTCTCAAGCCCTCTAACTAAACTCTTATGTAGAAAAGTTTCAGGCCAGTTGCTGAGAGTCTGCTAACCATCTCCTTCTTGTCCTTTTGTCCCCTTCCTCTGAGAGGCCTTTCCTCGGTCTTGAGGAGGTTTCCCAATTCCTGTGTCTTGGCACCTTTCTTTGGCTTTCTACCACTTGTCACACTCTCTGAAGATTTTTATGATTTATTTATTATCATTCTCTTCCACCTGAAGGCTGGCTTCATGAGGATGGTAGAGGCTTTGAAAAGGGACAGGGACTGTATTTCTTGCATCTGCTGTTGTAGCTCTGGCATAGTACCAAACTTGGCATTTAGCAGGCATTCGATAAATATCTGTTGAATGAGTGAGTGAAGGCATGCCATGAGGTTTGAGTAAGCTAACACCCATGGAATGCCTCACCCAGACCCATCGCCTCCAGGCACACAGTAAATGCTCTCTTTATCAGCATCTCTTCAAACACTGTAATCCCAGGAAGCAAGTAGGCTGATGAAGTGACATCTCCCTGACTCCAGCACTTAAGAAACACATCCTTCTACCTACATCCAAATGGAAAGGGAGACAAATGCCAAAAAGAAAGCAGTTGTCATCATTGGCATGCCAATAAGATATGTGCAGAAACTGACAGCATTTACAGTCCCTTCAAATGAGGCCAAAGCTAAGTTCCTCACAGCTTGATCAAATAGGAAGACAAGAAAAGCTCACATATAACCATAAAAGTGGATCTGACCACATTTGTTAATTAGCTAGAATTTGTCATTCCACAATGTGTATGCACTTCAAAACATTATGCAGTAAAGAATAAATGCACACAATTTTATCTTTCAACTTAAACAAACACATTTTTTAAAAAAGTGGATCTGACCACGCTGTAAAGCAGGGCAAACCCAGTTTAGGAGATTATGCCCATATAAGGCTCCACACAGGGCTCCCAGTGGAGCCTGAGATAATTTGGCACCTCTTACCAAAGACCAACTGAATAGTTTTCAGGGCTTTGTTCACAAATAACCCCAAGTCTGCTGTCTCCATTTTCATCTAAACATTTGATGGAAAACCTAATACCACCCTAAGCATCTCAGGCCTCACAGACTCCTAAAAGAAGTACTTCAAATAGTTCAAAGGCAGCCATCATCCCAAATGATCACTCAAGGGTCTGAGAGATCACCTCATGTTGCTGGGGAAGAGCTGAGATGAGGGGGTAGGGCACTGGAGACCACCTGATTTTAGCAATGCATTGAAATCTACTTCCATTCTTGCCAGAGTCCTATTAGGCCAGAGATCAGGAAACACTTCCTGTTAAATTTTGGAGTTATGTGGTGTCAGTCAAAAAGATTCAACATTACCTTTTTTAGTGGAAAAGATTTAGGTAAAACATAGCTGAATGGATCTAGTTCTTTTCTAATAAAGTCTTACTGATGGGGTTTGAAATGTGAATTTCGTATTTTCACATGTGACAAAAATTTCTTTTGACTTTTTTCAACCATTTAAAGATGTGAAAACCATTTGTAGTTCTCAGGTAGTACAAAAAAGGCAGTGGGCCCCATCTGACCTGTGGATTTTACCTGGCTAATTCTAGAGTAGATAGTAATGCACATTAATCTGCAAAGAACACAGCCCCAGGCATTGGATTCACATGGATTTCTCAAGTTTATTTCTGTCATTTTCAGGCTATATGACTGTATTAGTACATTTTCTCATCACTGTAACAAAACATCTGAGGCTGTATAACTTTATAAAGAGAAGAGGCTTATTTGGCCTCCAATTTTAGAGTCTGGAAACCCAAGGTGGTCTCGTTGGTTTGGTCTGTGGTAAGGACCTGCTAGATGGCATCAAAATAATGGGAGTATGACAAGGAAGAGATCACATGGTGAGACAGGAAACCAGATCAAAAGGAAGAACCAGCCATGCTCTTTTAAATAATGATTTTTTAAATTTAATAAGCACATGATTAGAAGAAGCATTTCATTACAGCTTTAACATATTCAGTAACACATTCCAGAGCAAGGATACATCTCTTTCAAAGATGGCTGTAAATTTTTAGGTTCACAGTTGAATTAATACAGTCATACAATATTGAACTCAGTAAAAACCCTGTAAGACATAAAACTGAATGAGTTTTTACCCTTTAAAGAAGATCTTCATTTCATTTTAAGATATATTGTTTCCTACTTTTTTTTCGGTCTTTTTGAGACAGGGTCTCCCTGTAGCCCCAGCTGTCCTGGAACTCACTATGTAGATCAGGCTGGCCTT
>NW_008344555.1:573930-575637 GCF_000622305.1 Nannospalax galili | reverse complement strand
ACATATTCAGTAACACACTCCAGAGCAAGAGTACATGTCTTTCACAAGTGGCTATAAGTTTCTAGGTTCACAGTTGAGTTAATACAGTTATACAATATTGAACTCAGTATAAGCCCTGTAAGACGTAAAATTGAATGAGTTTTTTAACCTTTAAAAAAGATCTCCATTTCATTTTAGAATATGTTGTTCCTTGCAGAAAGACTCATTGTTTTTGCTACTAACACGATATTGGCGCATGCATCTCTAATCTGTATGTATCTGATTATTACTAGTCATAATCGGTTGCACTTGGACCCTTGGTGCCTGTGTAAAATCATTGGGTAGATTTCAATGGTAATGTTTATCACTTCTAATTAACACGACATAAATTTCTATGCTTCCTCAAATATAATACATGTTTTTAAATTTGTTGATTTTTTTTTGCGTGTGTGTGTGTATGTGTGTGTGTATCACGCAGAACATCCCAAACCATGTTATTCAACTATATATCCACTTCCCAGATGGCACCCTCCCATAGCCTCCCTCCACCCACCACAGCCCTTATACTCTGATATCCCTGCTACTATCTGCTGTGTTGTCGGCATCCCCAGCCATTCCCCACTACTTGTCCATCTGGTGAATCTACTCAGCCTATCTAGAGGTCTTTGTTTTAGGAAGGTCAGCTGTTCCTCATCTAGCAGCAATCAGTTGTCAATATTCCTTTAGATAAGACTGGGGTCTGCTGTTCATTTTCCCAGTTCTATACTGGGTTACTATCTGGGAGTCCCTTTGGCCACCCTAGCCAACAACTCAAAAGAAGGTATCTCCTATCTGGCATTCTTGTTTGTATGTAGAATTTAGCTATACATATGGACTCTTAAAAATTATATTGGCCCCTTTAATCTTTGGTTATACTTTCCTTTTAGGTGTTTAAGGCCATGCAGTTGGCCCAGATAAACCAATTTTTCACTCTTAAGGTCATTTGAGGATCTGTTCCTCAGGGGTCACATGGGCTTGAGAGGAGCCCCTGGCTCCTTTTTTTTTTAACCAGTTCAACCTATGTGAAGATAAGTCAAAGGTCTTGCTTGACCATGGCTGGCTTCACTTGGAAGCATGGAGGAAATGATTCCTCTGTGTTGACCCTCTTCTTTGTAGACTAGACACTGGTTCAAGCCCATCTCGTGGGGTCTCCTTGGCCTCCTTAATCAAGAGGACAGGTGACCTACCACAATTACAAGACATTTTGAGAGATGCTCATAGTCCCCTGGAACTAGTAGACCTAGGAAGGCAAGGAGCAAAACTGTCCTTTATGTCCCTTGGACCAAATTATTACAGGCCTCAAAGTATGTCTGATAAACATCCAAGAAGGTTAGTTCCAACAGTCTGGTACTTTTAATTACTGTGTGTCATGTAGACAAATCTTGGGCAAAGACCAATTTTCCTCAGATAAACCTTACCTAGACATATAGTTCTTGATCTGGTATGTATAATTTGTCAGTAGGTTGTAGGAGTAATATGGTTCCCTCTGGTTTTCAAAACTAGCCAGGCATTATTTATCTCTCGCATTGTCTCACCCTTCCACCATAGTTTTCCCACTTAAGGGGCCCCCATTTACCCCCCTTCTCCCTTAATAATACCCTTCTCCTACGGCCCTACCTCTCTTGAGCTCCTTCTTTCCCTTTATCCCCTAGGTTCCTTGTATTCCCTCCCCTCCCCTCCCCCCCCCCC
>NW_008344555.1:569296-573403 GCF_000622305.1 Nannospalax galili | reverse complement strand
GTATAAATGAACCACATTTTCATTATCCACTCGTCAGTTGAGGGACACTTAGGTCGCTTCCATCTCTTAGCTATTGTGAAAAGGGCAACAACAAACATGGATGTACAAGTGTGTCTGCAATAGGATGAGTTATTAGGGTGTATGCCAAGGAGTGGTATAACTGGGTCAAATGGTAGGTTCCTTTGTAGTGTTTTAAGAGTTCTCCACGCTGCTTTCCATAGGGGTTGAACGAGTTTGCAGCCCCATCATCAGTGGATGAGTGTTCCCCTTTCCCCACATACTCTCCAACATTTGGTATCATTTGTTCTCTTGACTAGGGTAAGATGAAATCTTAAACTGGTTCTAATTTGCATTTCACTAGCTATTAGTGATGTTGAACATCTTTTAAGATGCTTCATAGCCATCTTTACTTCTTTTGAGAACTCTCTGTTCAGCTCCTTAGCCCATCTTTTAATTGGGTTACTTCTTGTCTTGATTTTCTGTTCTTTGAGTTCGTTCTGTATTCTGGATGTTAAACCTCTGTCAGATGTGTCGCTAGTGAAGATTTTCTCCCATTCTGTGGGTTTTCTCTTCACTTCCCTGGTTGCCTCCTTTGATGTACAGAAGCTTTTTAGTTTAATGAGGTCCCATTTGTTAATTCTTGACCTTGTTTCCTGAGCAATTGATGTCCGGTTTATAAAATCCTTTCCTACACCTATATCTTTTAGTTTTTTTGCCAATGTTTTCTTCTAACAGTTTCAGAGTTTCAGACTTTACATTGAGGTCTTTGATCCATTTGGAATTGACTTTTGTGCAAGGTGAAAGATAGTGGTTTAGTTTCCTTCTTCTACAGGTGGAGATCCAGTTTTGCCAGCACCATTTGCTGAACATGCTGTCTTTCCTCCAGTGAATATCCTTGGCCCCTTTGTCAAATACAGGTGACTGAAATTGCATTTACTCATATTTGGGTCTTCAACATTGTTCCATTGATCTATGGGTCTATTTTTGTGCCAGTACCATGTTGTTTTTATGACTATAGCTCTGTAATACAGCTTAAAATCTGGTATAGTAATCCCCCTGGCATTTCTCTTAGTGCTCAGGGTTTCTTAGGCTATCCAAGACCTTTGTGCTTCCATATGAATCTTTGGATGGTTTTTTCCAATTCTGCGGAAAATGTCATGGGGGATTTTGCTTTGCATTGCATTGAATCTATAAATGATTTTGGTAGGATGATCATTTTCACAATATTAATTCTTCCAATCCATGAGCATGGGAGGTCCTTCCATCTTCTAATGTCTTCCTCAATCTCTTTCTTTAAAGATTTAAAATTTTCATTGTAGAGCTCTTTAATGTCTTCGGTCAGGTTTATTCTGAGATATTTTATTTTTTTGTAGGTATTGTGAAGGGGAGTGTTTCCATGTGTTCTTTCTCTCATTGATTATTATTGGTATATAGAAAGGCTACAGACTTTTGTAGGTTAATTTTGTAACCTGCCACTTTACTGAATGTGTTAATAATTTCTAAGTTTTTCTGGTGGAATTTTGTCGATGTTGGCTGTGGGTTTGTTATATATGGCTTTAATTATGTTGAGGTATGTTCCCTCCAGTCCAATTCTCTCTAGGACTTTGAACATAAATGCATGTTGAATTTTGTCAAAGGCCTTCTCTGCATCTATTGAGATGACCATGTCGTTCTTGTCTTTGAGCCCATTTATATGATTTATGATATTTATTGACTTACATATATTGAACCATCCCTGCATCTCTTGGATAAAGCCGACTTGATCCTAGTGGATGATGTTTTTTATGTGTGTCTGTATGTGGTTAGCATGTATCTTGTTGCAAGTTTTTGCATCTATGTTCATTAAGGATATGGATTGATAGTTTACTTTTTTGGTTGTATCTTTACCTGCCTTTGGTATTAGAGTGATGCTGGCTTCATAGAAGGAATTAGGAAGTTCTCCTTCCATTTTTATCTTTATAAATAAATTAAGTAGCATTGGATGTAGATCTTCTTTAATTGTCTGATAGAATTCTGCTGTCAATCCATGTGGTCCTGGGCTTTTTTTTAGTCAGGAGGTTTTGTATTACTGTTTCAATTTCTTTTTGTGTTATGTGTCTGTTTAAGCTGTTAATCTCTTCTTGGTTTAGTTTTGGTGGTTCCCATGCCTTTAGATAGGCATCCATTTCTTTTAGGTTTTCAAATTTAGTAGCATATAGGTTTTTAAAGTATTCCCTTATAATGTTCTGTATCTTTCTGGTGTCTGTTGTGATGTTCCCCCTTTCATCTCTGATTTTGATGATTTGGAGGTGCTCTTTCTTTCTTTGGGTTAACTGGGCTAGCGGTCTGTCAATCTTGTTTATCTTTTCAAAGAACCAGCTCTTGGATTCATTGATTCTTTGTATTGTTTTCTTTGTTTTGATTACATTAATTTCTGCCCTGATTTTTTGTTATTTCTTCTTGCCTTCTGGGTTTGGGTTTCATTTGTTCTTGCTTTTCCAGTGTCTTGAGTTGCAATCTTAAGTCATTTACTTGTGTTCTTTCCGATTTTTTGATGTAGGCACTTAAAGCTATAAACTTCCATCTAAGGACAGCTTTCAGTGTGTCCCAGAGGATTTGTTATGTTGCATTGTCCTTTTCATTTAGTTCCAGGAATACTTTTATTTCTTTCTTTATTTCTCTTTAGATCCATTCATCATTCAGGAGTGTGTTGTTTAATCTCCATGTGTTCATGTGGTGATTAGGGCTTCTTCCAGTGTTGATTATAAGCTTTATTGCATTGTGGTCTGATAGAATGAGTAGAATTATTTCAATCTTTTTGTATTTGCTGAGGTTTGTTTTGTGCCCCAGTGTATGGTTGACTTTGGAGAAGGTTCCATGAGGTGCTGAGTAGAAAGTATGTCCCTTTGTGCTTGGGTAGAATACTTGGTAGATGTCTGTTAAGTCCATTTGATATATGGTATTGTTTAACTAGATGTCTCTCTGTTAACTCTCTGCCCTGTTGACCTATCTAATGCAGACAGTGGGGTATTGAAGTCCCCTACTATGAATGAGTTGAGATTAATCTCGGTCTTAAAGTCCTGTAGTATTGCTTTTATGAAGTTTGGTGCACCAGAGTTTGGTGAATATATGTTCAAGATTATAATGTCTTCTTGATTTATTGTTCCTTTGATGAGAATGAAGTCGCCCTCTTTATCTCTTCTGATTAGTTTTAGTTTAAAGCCTATTTTGTCAGATATTAGAATTGCAACGCCTTCTTTTTTCTTAGTACCATTCGCTTGGTATATTTTTTTCCATCTTTTCACCTTAAGATATTGCCTGTCCTTGAAAGTGAGATGAATTCTTCAAGACAACAAAAAGATGGGTATTGTTTCTTAATCCATTCACCTAGTCTGTGTCTTTTGACTGGGGAGTTCAGTCTGTTAATATTTAAAGTTATTAATGAAAGATATGTATGGAATCCTGTCATTTTTATTTCTGTTCACATTCTTGGTGTAGCTGTGCATTTCCACAGTTATACCTTCATTAAGTTTCCTTCTGTTACCCCTTGGATATAGTTGTTCCTTTCTTCAGCTCTTTGTATTGCTTCAAGAAGTCTTCTGAAGGGCTGGTTTTGTGACATGAATTCTTTCAGCCTATTTATGTCATGGAAGATTTTTCTTTCCCCTTTGACTATAATAGACATTTTGACTGGGTAAAGTAATCTGGGTTGGAATTTGTGGTCATTTAGAGCTGGGAATACTTTGGTCCAGGCTCTTCTGGCTTTCACTGTTTCCACTGAAAAGTCAGCTGTAATCTTGATGGGTTTTTCTTTATATGTGAGTTGTTGTTTTTCGTTTGCAGCTTTCAGTACACTCTCTTTCTCCTGTACGTTTAGTATTTTTACCATGATATGCTGTGAGAAGTTTCTTTTCTGGTCCTGGCTATTTGGTATTCTATATGTTTCTTGCATTTTCATGGCCATGTCTTTCTTTAATTTTGAGAAATTTTCTTCTACAGTCCTGTTGAAGATCTGCTCCATACCATTATCCTGAGCTGCTTCTTCTTCTTCTTCTTCTTCTTCTTCTTCTTCTTCTTCTTCTCCTTCTTCTCCTTCTTCTTTTTCATGTTCAGCAAGTCTCAATTTGT
>NW_008344555.1:486061-569101 GCF_000622305.1 Nannospalax galili | reverse complement strand
TATCTCTAGGGGGTTCTCATTGTACTCCTCTAGAGGACTATTGGTATTTGGTGGGGATATGTTATTTTGGTTTTTCATGTTATTATTTTTTCTCTGTGATTTTGACGTGTGAATTTTTTTTGTAGTTTCTGATTCTTGTGTGAGACTCAAGCCTTCAAGTTTAGGTCTGCTTCTTTTTGTAAACATTATGTGTCTTTGTGGTTTACTCTTTGGACATGAAAATCTGGTTCCTCTTAGCTTCCAGCTCTCTCTTCTGATTTTATACTGGAGTGGCCATATTGCTTTGGTCTTCAGGAGCTCCCACTGAGGCCTATTCTGATGAGGATCAGATGCTGTCAGGCTTTCTCCTAAGGTCCGGATTCCTCCAGGAAAGATTTTGGCCTCAGGATTTTGGGGGTTGGACTGGCCTGGGAGCAGGGCCCAGGAAAGATGCTGGTCTAGGGCAGCTGGTGGCCATGCCACCCAGAGATGCAAAGGGAGATGGGGGCAGGAAAAAGCCCCAAGGGCTCCTGGCAGCTGCACTGAGGAACTGTGTAAGTCTGGATACAAAGGATGAGGAAGCAGAAAGGTCAGCCCCAGAGTCCAGGAAAGAGGCTGGCATGTTGTGCAGCCCAGGGAAGCAGATGGAGGTGAGGGCAGGACCAGGCCTCGAGGACTCCTGGGTTAGAGGCTGGAGGGTTGTGCAGATCAGGTAAGCAGAGGGAGGTGAGGGTGGGGCCAGGCCCAGAGGACTCCAAGGGACCCCAGAAGGAACTGGGTTGGTCTGGATGCAAAGGATCAGGAAGCAGTGGTGGCTCCCCCGGTGTCTGGGGCACCCATATAAAGAATGGGACAGGACCCAGCCTAGGAGGAGAGATGGGTGGGGGCAATAGAAGGGTGAATGAGGCTGGGGGAGTCAAGGCACAATCAACCTACCCTGGAGAGGGCGGGACCACGCCCAGAGGGCTCCTGGGGACCCCAGAGAGAACTGGATTGGTCTGGGTGCAAAGGATCAGGAAGCAGTGGTGGTTCCCCCAGTGTCTGGGGCACCAAGACAAGGAATGGGACAGGTCCCAGGCCTAGAGATGGGCCTGCAGTTCATGCAGGCCCAGGGAAGCAGAGGGAGGTGAGCTAAATAATGATACTTTTTTGGGGGGTCTTTTTGAGACAGGGTCTCCCTGTGGCCCCAGCTGTCCTGGAACTCACTATGTAGACCAGGCTGGCCTTGAACTCACAGAGATCCACCTGCCTCTGTCTCCCAAGTGCTGGGATTAAAGGTGTGGGCCACCACGGCCAAACAACTAACTGAGATTTCCACTAGAACTATTTTAATCTCTTTTTATGGTAGTAGTGTCAACATCTCTTGTTAGGTTAACAGTCTCACCACCTCAGCACTATAACACGAACACCAACACTTCAACATATTTACCTTGGGGACACACTCTTTAAACCATATCTACACCATAACAGTAACCATGAGCAAGTCAGTTAAATGACCTGAGCCTCAGTTTTTCCATCTTTGGTGCCCTCCCTGACCTAGTTGGAAAGAATATTCAAAGAGTTCAGGCGTGGGGTCTAAGGATGTGGCTCAATGGTAGAGGACTTGCTTAACATGTTATGGAGCCCTGGGATTCATCTCTAGCAATGCACAAAAAAAGAAATACATGTGGTTTCAAATGGGTAAAGCATAGAAAACTTTCCACAATAAATGTGAGCTACTGTTATCAGAAATTCCCTTTCATCAGAGCTAGCATTCTCCCTGATGCCTAACACACTATCCAGCACACAATAAGCACTCATAAATTGTTGATTGACTGAATGGACAGAGAAATGAATCAATAAATGTCACTGAAATTAGTAACTGGCACCTTCATTCTTTAGCTGCCCAAGCTGTAGAGTCTCAGCTTTCCTTACTCCCCAACTTTAAGTTATAGCCCAGCGCCCAGGTTATCAGTCGGGACAAGTGGTTAGGACCACTTTTAGTGTAATTTCTGTTGTGCACGTGGTAGGAACTGTTGATGAAGTAATGGGCAGATGAATAGGTGAACAACTATACCCAGGCCAAGGAATAGCTGCAAGCGAAAAACGTCCGCTAGTTTAAGTGCTCTAACTATATTCAAAGAAAACTAAGCCAAGGTATGATATTCAGTAGGTTAGGCATATTTAAGGCATTTTACAGCATTTTCAATTTATAATTGGTTTATCACAATATAGACCCATCATATGTCAAAGAACACGTGCATTTGAAGTCCAAGAAAAGAACTCTCTGCCCCCATGTCTGGGGTTCATGATGTTGGGGAGTCATTAGCATGAGGAGGAGGACCTCTCAGCATCTATCTGGGGAGGCAGAAGGCGATAGTCTAGCCCCGCCTGTTGGTCTTTTCCTGCGTTCTTTAACTAGTCCCACAGAGGGATGGTGGCCTGCCCACCACCTGCCTTGCTAGGAGACAGAGCTCTTGCGCAAACATAAGTCTGGGGCATTTTGCAGCCAAATTTCTATCTGCACAAGCATCCTCACCCAGAGAGCCATTGCTCCAGCTGCTAAGGTAAAAGAGGGGTTAGCCAGGGATTTAGGCCCCTGTGCTCCATGGGGAAAACCATTCTTTTTTTTTTTTTATCAACAGCATATGGTGTTCATCCACCCTCACAAAGAGACTGTGGGGATTCCTGGCTCATGGGCAATTCTAAGTTTCAAACTTTCTCCAGGGTCTTAGAAAAAAAACTGCAGAAGAAGTGGAAAAGGAAATCATCTTGAGCTGACCTCAGCAGGTCCTGAACCACAGGAGGCACCCCAGGTGGATCAGAGTTTCAGCAAAGTTGTCCCTGGAGAAGGCCCCTGTGAGCCCAAGCCAGGCCCATAGAGAAAAATGGCCCAGGAATCAAAGAGCACACTGATCTTGGAAGCCACAGCCTTGGGCAACACTAAGCAAAAGGCTGTGGGCTACATGAGCACTGAAAAGACCCTTAAAGGCTTTCAGTTTTCCTCCAGAAGAAGGCTTGACTTGGCTGTCTGTACAAATACTGTCAACCACATCAGAGTTGCCTCACAAAAGTTCTCATAAAATGTTAAGGACGTTTGTGGGAACTAAGGAGGAGCCAAGCACAAGCCCAGCAGCATTTCCCCGCCACCCAAGAAGGTACCTTTACAAATCTTGAGGAAGCAGGAAGGGAAATCAAGGTTTTCACAGCCTGTTGGGTAGGTCCCAGGCTACTCCAGAAGGCCTTCAGGAATCTGTATTTCAGAGCTTGCTTTAAACCATGGGGCCCAGGGTCCTGCCCTGGACCAACAATGACATCAGTTATGTACTATGAAGAGTAGTAGAAATACTAGTTGTAGCAGCTGCTATTGATTGGGTGGCCACTGAAGCAGTGTGTGACCTCAGGAATTCACAGGACCTCTCCAAGTCTCCTTTTCTTCCTCACCTGTAGAGAAGGAATAATATAGTCTTACCACAGAGGCTGTTGTGGGGATTCAGTAAGACAATTTGTGCCTAGCCCAGGTTAGGACCTTTAACAAGCAGCAACTGCCATTATTGTTAACTGTGAGCACTCACCAAAGATCAGGTGTAAAGGAAAAACTGAGAGCAACTTTAACTCTGATTTCCTTTCTCCTTCCCTCACCCCTAATTTTCTCTCTCCTTACTCTTGTCCTTTTGTAAAAAAAAAAAAAAATGAAGATAAGATTTACACAGTGTAAAATCCACCTTTTGTAATGTACAATTCAGTGGGGGATTTTTGTACAAAATAATGGATTTCATTATGGCATTTCAAATATTATATCATTGTACTTCTCTCACAATCACACTCCCATCACTCTCCCCACCTCTCTTCCTCTTCCTGCTAGTCCGCTTCTTTGCCCCAAATTGTCTGCTTGTGCTCTTACCGTGGTTCATAAGTATAGACTGTCTTCTCCAACTTCCAGGCAGAGTGAGCAGGATAGACATGTTGAGCATGCATTAGCTGATGTTAAGAAGCAGGAACTACTTCCAAGGCTCAGGGAACATCTTCAAAATAGGAGCAGAAAGAATGTAAGAGTGAGAACACAGTGAGAGTGCTGTGAAAGGCCGGCCTCTGGACATGGCATGGCTGTTACCTGTGTAAGACCTGCACAAGATCAAACCAGTGAAAAATCCCAGCATGAAGCAGGGAAGAGCTCCTGATGCTCCATTCCTACCTGAGGAGCAAATAAATTGCTGCTGAGGGAGGGAGAATCACTTTTGTTTGGGGAGTATTCATTGTTAGGTTGTCCATGCCCCAGTGGATGACCCCACACAATACACTTATGAGCAACACTAACTGTATCTAGTGGGGGGAATAAAGACGTGAATTTGGGAAATGGGAGATACTTTGTGGGGGGGATCAGTGGAGGGATGTGGAAAAAGGAAGTGGAGGAATGGATATATATGACCAAGATACATTATATACGTGTGTGAAACTTTCAGTACTAATCATTCACAGGCATGTGTGCCTGTCACAACAGCTCCAAGCAGACCGCCTCTACTTCCGTACTTTCTTGCTCCCTCACAATACAACTTTGGCGTGGATCCACAGGGAGATGCACAAGGCATGCCATCACAAGGTGCAAAGTCATAGGCTATCATGTCAGGCTGTATGGCTGTGAGTCAGGAATACCAAGACACTTGAAAGCAAACTCCATTACTTACGTGATGACCATCACGGTGATGCTCCAAAAAGTGTTTTTCTTCTTTTGAGGATAAAAATTAATAGCAGACACCAGTCTCATGAAGGGGATGTTTGACCTTAGTTATTTTGTTCATCCATTGCATTCTCAGTAAGTACATGTCTTACTGTATCCAGTTTTCACATCCATAGATTCAAACTTTAATAAAAAATTGTGAATAACTTAATAATAAGTTTGAACATATTCAGAATTTTTTATCGTTATTCCCCTATATGATGTAAATATTTACATAGCATTTGCATTGTTTTAGGTACAGAAATTCATCTGAAGATGTTTTAAAGTATACAAGAGGGCCGGGCGTGGTGGCACACACTTTTAATCCCAGCACTCGGGAGGCAGAGGCAGGCGGATCTCTGTGAGTTCAAGGCCAGCCTGGTCTACATAATGAGTTCCAGGACAGCTGGAGCTACAAGGAGACCCTGTCTCAAAAAGACCAAAAAAAGAGTATACAAGAGGAAGTCAGGCATAGAAGGCATGTGCCTGTAATCCTAGTACTCAGGAGGCTAGAGTAAGAGGTCGAAAAGTTCCAAGCCATCCTGGGTTCCATAGGAAGATTTTGTCTCAAAAACAACAAAAATTATGAAGTACCATTTCTTGGCCTTCTGGCAAAGATTGAATGTAAAAATTATAAAGTACACAGGAACACATGTGAGGTTCCATGCAAATATATGACATTTTATATAAGAACTTGAACATCTGAGGATTTGGGTGTTCATAGGGAGTTCCAAACCCAATTCCCCAGGGTTACTGAAGCATAACTGAATCATTGCACAATATGCTAGCACTGAAGAAACTCAGACAATAAGACAAGGGCCTATGGGGCTCACTGTCTAGTGGGAGACATGTACAAGTGAATGAATGAATGGTTCTGACATGGTGAGAAAAGCTCCGCATGAGAGAAGAAAGCAGAGTGCTGTCCTACCTCAGAGGAACTGACACCAAATGCAACTTAGGAGAGTTAGTTTTAGTCTGAGAAAAAGCCAGCATTGAAAAGGAGGAAAGGTAAATTGTGATGAAAACAAGTAGAACTCAGCAGTTAGGGATACCCAATGCAGAGAGCGCACATCCACCAAAGGCAGCTTGAACTTGGTTCCTCTGGGTCCCTGTAGCTCTGCACCTGTCTCTTGTCTATGTCTACACCCATGGACCAAACTCTTGCTTCCAACCCTGAAGAAATGGTCGTCAAGAAACTGTTCCAGCCAGGGGTGATGGTACACTTGTAACTTTTTAATTTTTAATATTTGGAATACTTAAAATTTCCCACACTAAATATGCATTATCTTATTACCTAAAAAAATAATGTTCTTAATTTTAAAAATGAGAGAAGACTGGTGAAACAGCTTAGTGGGTAAACTTAATTGTCGCCAAGTCTAAAGACCTGAGTTTGATCCATGGAGCACACACGGAAGGAGAGAACCAAATCCACAAAGTTGTTCTCTTACACACATGATATGGTGTGCCCCCCCCCACAAAGAAAATAAAATATAATAAAATTTAAAAATGAGAGTCTGAAAAAGGCTACATGCTGTATAACTGACTCTGTTTCTATGACACTCTAGAAAAGGCAAAAACTACAGGGACAGAAAACAAGTTAGTGGTTTCCAGAAGCCTGAGGCTGGGAAAAGGGGTTGACTTACAAAGGGGCATGGTGGAATGTGCTGGAGAGTTGGAAATGCTCCATATTTAGATTGTGGTGATAGTTACAGGTTTGCATACATTTTCCAAAACTCATAGAACTGTGCAATGGGAAAGGATAAATTTTAGTGTTTTTCAATCATACTTCAATAAACCAGAGTTTTGTTTAAAAAGTTCCTCTGTCTCATTTCTCTAATTCTGTTATCTCAGAAATATGGTGGGTCTGGGAAGATAATGAAAGTTTGGATGGTCTAGATGCGGAGCTTAAAGAAAGAGAGAAGGGAAACTCATATTCCTGTCAATCTCTGGCAATTGAGCCATATGCACCTAGGGCTTCACCTCAGGTTTTTGTTCTTTGTTTCTTTTTCTAAAGTCACTTGAGACTGGCATTTATGTAAAAAACATAGTTTCCTTGTTATTTAATGAGGTGACTTTATTATGAATTCAAGAACATGATTTACAACTCAAGTGATATCTTTATGAAACATTTACATCTATGACAACACCTCATAAAACTTTTTGTTGGAAGTATTGCTTATACGGTTAGAACAGACTGACAAAACAATTCCCCTTGGACTAGACACATCACTAATTGATTATCTACCTTTACTCTTGCCAGTATCATACATAAATTCAATCTGATAAGGAATAGGAAAAAGGGAACAGCAATGACATCATGTTCTTTGTGAGTGTTGGAGTTTTCATTTACCATAAGGAAAATAACCTAAAGACTTATTCACCTCTGTCTTTCCAGTACCTAGAGTTGGTAGGTACTCTAAGTGCATTAAAGAAAGCAAGAAGGAGGGAAGGAAGGAAGACAAATGGAGAGAGGATGATAATCAAGTTATTGCATGCCTAGGAAAGATAGAGGCTTGAATCCCTCTACTGTCATCCCTACCAGTGGGTCAGGAAATATAGAGTTCAGCTGGATAGAGTGTAGTGTAGTGAGAACAAATGACTGGCGTCCTCATTACACAGAGCAGCCAGCTTTGCTGTGGACTGTAACCATTGACCAACTGTGAACTCAAGGCAGACATCTTGAAAATGCAGCATCTTTTTAAAAATTATTTTTATTTTATGTGTATGAGTGTATTGCTTGCATGTTGGTACAATGCCCATGGAGGTCAGAGGAGGGAGTCAGAACCCCTGAAGTTGGCATTACGGATGGTTGTTAGCCACCATGTGGGTGTTGGGAACTGAACCTGGGTCTTCTGCAAGAGCAGCTAGTGCTCTTAACTGCTGAGCCATCTCTCCAGCCCCAAAATGCAGTATCTTGAAAATGTAGTGTCAAACATCTAGAGAAGCTGAGGACATAGCATGGCCAACCCAGACAGTGATAGGATTTAGGCTCAGGAAGAAGACGTTTTTACTCTCCTTGGTGTCTCCCCCAGAGAACCCTTTGCAGGTTAGGATTGGTATTGTTTCAAGAAAATATTGAGTAGAAAGATAGGACCCATTTTAATTCTTTAGTGTTCCCTTGAGCTACACATCTAGCTGCCCCCTACTGAGAAAGGCTAAGGTAAGCCAACAAAGTTGTCTTTCTAGATAAAATGGTAAATTTTGTGAGGTTCTGGATTTAATATATATATTGAGGGTGAGCATGTTAGCCCTCCAGCTCTTAGGTAGGGGCATAAAATACCACCGAGGAAGGAATGTAGATGTAGTTTAACATAGAATCGATTTTCAGCAAAAACCTCTCTGACCCAAAATTAAATGTATGTTTTCTAATGGCACCTCTGTAGATCATCTTTCCCTCAAAGTAGTTCTGAAGTGGATTTTCCCAACTACTCTCGAGGCAACGAAGTTTGGAAACATTGGCTGAGTGAGCGGTGACTCACACCTCAGATGAATTAATAAAATTTGAGAAAACAAAAACCAGATGTTTCCTTCATCCTAATATAGGACTTTATGCTTTCTTTTATAAGCTATACTGTCATTTGCTGATTTCCTTCTAGTGAGGCAAAAGTCAACTTTTTAAAAGTTTGAATCCAAGTATGTGTGATGAAGCCTATCCCACCAATTGCTATTTGGCTCCAACTTCCCCCAAGATGGCAGCTTAGAGCCTGATGACTGCAGCTGGTCTAGCACAGGGCTTCAGAGCACAGCACACCCCAGGGCTTTGGTCACCCCAATGAGTGTGCTAGAAACCCTTGCAACAGATTTTGTGGGGAGGCAAAAAGTGAAGGCATCTGAGCTTGTATGAAAATCTCTACAGAACCAAAATGGGTCTGGCCAACCAGCTGTGGCTTCCTCTCTACATCCAATATTCATTCTTTGGCACTTGACCCTCATGGAAAATGCTAAGAACGGCATTGTACAGAGCCTACCACATATATTTCAGCCTTCTGGCCAAGACCAGTGGTGGATGCACTGAGATCCAAAGTGATACACTCTTTAAAGTTTCCTAATAACACCACCCATCATTCCTGAGAACTTCTGAAGCTCTCTGTTACTTGTAAGGAGGGAAAATAATTTATTTTTTCCTCCATCCATTGTACTTTGGTTAAGGCAATTATTTTTCCCAGACACCACCCAAAGAAAAAAGCTCCAGATGTTCCTAGGTTAGGATGGAGAATGGCTTACAAATCCTGGTAGTATCTAAGCTTGTATTCTTTCCCAACCTCATCTGGGGCCTTTTGTCCCCTTCTCTTCTTTCATTTAGGCTCTTATGATTTTAATTTTGATTAATAAAGTAATTATACATAATTCTGGTATAGCATATTTCAATACATGCATATAGTATATACTGATATAATTGGGGTAAGTTGTATTTCCACCTCCTTATCATTTCTCTGTGCTGGAGCCTTTGAGTTTCTCCCTTTTGTGTATTTTTGAAAAATACATAATGGAGCATTGAAACTTATAGTCATCATATTGTTCTGCAGAACACTAAAATTTATTCCTCCTATTTGTGTTTTGCTATTATCCTGCTTCCTTCTGAGTCCCCTTCTCTCATGCCTTTTTGCCTCTAATAACTACTGTTCTATTCTCTTCTACTTTGAAGTACACTTCTTTAAGCTTCCACATATGAGAGACATGTAGTATTTGTCTTTTTGGTGCCTGGCTCAGAAGGAAATTTACATTTGTGTTTTCACTGCCACGGTCTACATACATATTTTTTTTAAATTATACTCACTGCCACTTCTTCCATCTATTCGCCTGACCTGGATTGCTAGGACCCTGGGCATCTTCCCCCCTTTCACCTAATCATCACATTTCGTCTACAACTCCTACTGTATCTATGTATTAAGTGTTCCTTGCATCCGCTTCTCTGTCCTCATTGACCCTTTTCTGCTCCACACCACTACACCCTCCCTTTGTCAAGCTTTCCAACCATCATCTGCATGCTTAATCTTGCCCCTATCCAAGTAATCTATCCTTCCCACTGCAGCCACAGCCAGGAGTGTGATCTTTCTAAAGTCAAATATGATCTTGTCCCCTACAGGGGGACTGTCACTCCCTAGTAATGTAGTGAGTGTGCTAGAGAATCTCCTTACACTAGCCTGTGACATGGAGGTGGAAATTACAGCTACATTAATATCATCGACATGGCAGGCCTTTTCTAGCTCCCCACCATCCTTCCCCAGGCTAGATATCTGTCACCTGGACTTTTCTCCATCACGGTCCTATTTAGGTTATGTCGCAGTATATAGCTGCTGGCCTCTGCCACCAGATTGTGAACTCTAGTTCTGTAACCTAGTCACCGTGCACAGTGCCTGGCACAAGTCAGACATTCAAAACAAAACAGTAACAGACACAATACTTTTTCCCCTCACAGGCAGCCTGTTAATTTCCTGTTGCTGCCATAATAAATTCCCTCAAGCTTAGTGGCTTAAAACAACACCCACTTGTCAACTCACAGCTCTGTAGGTCAGAAGTCCGACAAGGATCTCACTGAGCTAAATTCCTTGTGTCAGCAGGCTGCTTGGAGGCAGAATCAACCCCTTGCCTTTTCTGGCTTCTAGAGGCCCCCTTCCTCTATCTTCAAAGCCAGTCAGGTGTCATATCTCTGAGTTTGCGCCTGTGGTCACCGCTCCTTCTCTGACCACAGCCAGAAAAACAATCAATTTTAAGGATTTCTGTGATTCAACTGGGCCTACTTGGATAACCCAGGATAATCATCCATCTCAAGACTTACTTCCTACTTGTCTTTGCCACATAACAACCTAACACATTCTCAGGATCCAGGGATCATGAGGTGGATATTTTTGAAGGGCCATGTTCTGCCTAGCAATGCGAAGGACCAAAATTCCATTTCTAACCTCATTCTAATGCTTATACCACAATGGTGATGCTTTTACCTAGTCCAGCTGCATTCTCATTTAGGCTGAAACCATGGTTTAAGTACTTCTGTATCCCTTTGTCATCCTGGGCCTGGCCCAGCGCTCAGGCCAGGTGATATACTAATGGTCTGTGTTGACTGCAAGTTAGAATGTAAAATACTGGTTAATCAGTGTTTAAATATCAAACTCCTAGGTCCCCTTAGAAAATTGAACTTCTTTGAGTTTTGAGACGTGTTAAAAATCAATTTTGTAGCACCCAGGTGGTCTAATTGCCATTATTTTGCCTTTTCACACAAAACCATCTCAGAGATGGGAAAAAAATAGGCAACTTTCATTATCTGACAAAAGTCTTTCAGATTTTTCAAATGGATAAACAGCTCATATAATTTTTGTCTGATCCACATGGGAACACAGCTGTATAAGAAAATCAAATGAACAACAAAATCTGACAGTAAAGCCTTGTGACTCCCAAAGCAACCAAGAATTGAATGCTTCTCAAGCAATTGTTTGTAGGATTACTATTTAAATGCACAGTGACCCACTTTGGTTCTAACATATCAGGAGAAATTAAGTCTTGTTTCCAAGAAGTCCTCATACTACTTTCAATATATTTTTCCATCACTGCAAAAGAAATGACTTGCATAGCTAAGCTACAGGTCTGCAATGGGACCCAGTATCTACCCAACAGCATTGACTGGAAAGTTAGAGGACCCGGTATCCGGCCAGGACATCAAGGCAGAACTTCCTACGCTACAACTAGAGTATGGGCTCATAATAAAGAAGAGAAGCTCTTTCTGTTATCAAAATTGACCAGAAAACACTAGGTCTCATGGCCTTCGGGCTTCAGCCATGACAGCCCCAGCTAAGGCAGCTCTCAAATTCAGCCTTCACCGTGGCAGCCACCTGGGACCCTTCCAATGTGCTGAACTGGGGATTCTAAAGGAAAGCAGCCCAGAGGATCTGCACAGTCTGTAAAGAGTTTTCCATATCTTATTCAAATAGCACCTCATCAGCAAAACCATAAAGATTATTCAACTTCAGTTTTAACAGGCTTCCCAATTCCAGTCAGACTGTTTCAATGTATATCACTTCATCTGATCCTCTAATAGGCCTGGCAGCTATTTGGGGCTGAAATCATAGCCCTTTACCTACCGCAGTCCCTGGTATATGGTAACAGTGCAAGAAATGTTCACTGACTTTATAAGCCATCATTTTATAAAGAAGCAGGCTTGGAGAGTCAACTGGCTTTCTGAAAGTGCCCAGTGGCAAGCAGGCTAGAGCTCTGGCCTCTCATCAGCTATGACTTCTTTCTACCATACTGACCTTCAAAGTCCAACTGAATCAAGGTCAAGGGGGACATTTTTCTTTGTCAACAAACATGCATAGAACATCTGCTCTAAAGCACATCTCTGCATTGCTTTTGTTCTCTACCTAGCTCGCTTTGTTTTCTGAGACTGGGTCTCATGTACACCAGGCTGGTCCTGAACATGCTTGTTACAAAGCTGAAGCTGGCCTAGAATTCGTGATCTTCCTGCCAGCTGGTTTTTCAAGTCCACCTGCCTGCCTCTTCCACTTTCACCCCCTCTCCTCATGCCCTTTATTCTCTGTCCCATTTCCTGTTGGGCTATTATCCAAGCCTTTCATTACTTCATGTATGTGCATTTACGGTCTTTCCCTGAAGGGAATGTAGGCTGCCCAAGGGCAGGGTGCCTATAGCCCAGACTTTCTGCTGACTGTTCTGATGAGATTGATGCAGCCACAGAAACAGACCAAATCAAGTAAGTCCGTGTGTCTCAGATATATTCAAGTGAGTAAGATGGGGGGACGCTATTTAGCCTGGGGAGAGAAAGACTCACAAAAGGCACTATCAGCTTCTCTACAAATGCCCTGAAGGTGGCATATTGAAGGAGGTGGACTTGCCGTGAGTGATCCAGCAGGACTCTGAGGAGAGGGGGGCACATTTTAGCTCAAGGTACTCGGTATGCTTGTTAACTGTCTAACTTGGAAAGTGCCTTTGTACTACCTAAGTGCTGTATGTACATAGTACAGCATGTAGTGTTTTGTCACTCAAATATACATCTGACTAAATGAATGTCACTCCACTCTGCCTGGAATGATCATTCTCACTTCACCTAGCTGGTCCTTGATTTTTCTTGAGGTCTAAATTTAAGTATCTCTTTGTCAGGAAATCCATCCCCAGTTCCTATACCACCAGATTACAAAGCCCTCTCATAATCCCCTGGGAAGGACCTTAAATTTCAGTCATAGTTTTTATGACTATTGTATTTGAAGATATTACTTCAAATCAATATGCTCCTGCTAGGAAGTAATCAGTCCCTTTTGCACGAATGATTCCCAAGTACTCCAGGAGACAGCTGTCAACGTCTTCTGTAGAATACTCTCCACAAGAACTGGGACTACTGTTCAGTTGTTTGCTGTTATCCCCACTGTGTGTGACACAAAGTAAGAGCCCCTATCTCTTGAACTGATAAGCTGAGAAAATGAAAAAGCTCAGTGAAGTCAAGTAACTGGTCAACATTACACAGTACCCAAGTAGCAGAGCGTGGGTTTGAACCTAAGTCTGTGTAACCCTAAAGCCTGGACTTTTTAAAATAAATATATATTTTTATTGAATTTTTGTGGATTTCACATAATTATTTTATGTGTATGCGTGTATTGCCTGCATGTAGGTAAGTGTACCTGTGTCGTGCAATGCCCACAGAGGTCAGAAGAGGCTGTTGGAGCCCCTGGAACTGGAGTTATGGACAGTTGTTAGCTGTCATGTGGGTGCTGGGATTCGAACCCGGGTCTTCTGCAAGAAAAACCAGTGTCCTTAACCACTGAGCCATCTTTGCAGCCCCTCCTCACATAATTATTTTTAGACCGCCTCCACTATCTGCACCCCCCATAGCCTGCCCACAGGATTTCATGCATTCTGTCATATATGTTAAGGCCTATCGAATCAAGTTTGTGTACCCAGGTGTCCCTTGGTGTGAGTTCATCCACTGGAGCCTGTTCAGCCTGTCTAGCATCACTCCCTTAAAGAAGATCAATTCTCCCTCACCCAGCAGTGATCAGTTGCCAGGAGTTCCTCAGCTAAGTTGGGGCCTCCTGCCCATTTCCCCAGTTCTAAGCCTGGACTCTTTAAAAGCAAAGCCAAATTTTGTGAACACAAAGTTATTGTTCATAATCACATATTCTGGTATGAAAGATGGTCCCTTGGTGAAAAAATTCAGAGGCAGTGTGAGGGAGTGTTTCTAGTCGGCCTGCCTTGCTCACCGACTATATAAGATACCGTAGGGTCCTTGATTAAGAGTGTAAGGATCCTCCCATCCAGAGGAACTCATATCTGGCAGCCAACAACGCAGCAGAGTAGTGGTTAACAAACTGGTCTTTTGATGTCAGGTGCGGTGGGGCATGCCTGTAATCACAGCTTTCAGGAGGCAGAGGCAGGAGGATCATTATTTTGAAGCCGGAACAGGTTACAGTTAATTCAAAGCCAGCTTGGCCTTTACAGTAAGGTTCTGTCTCAAAAACAAAACCAGCAAGGAATCTGGATGTTTGGAGTCAGGCTGGATTTGAGTCTTAGCTCTGCAGATTACCAGCCATGAAAACTTCTCTGCATCTGTCTTTACTGAAAAATGAGATTACTCTCATGTCATAAAATTAAAATGTAGATTAAAAACACATTGCCTATGCCCAAGACAGACCCCCAAAACTACAACTATTATTATCATTTCCCTTTTTTGGGGGGGGTCTTTTTGAGACAGGGTCTCCCTGTAGCCCTAGCTGGCCTGGATTCGCTATGGAGACCAGGCTGGCCTCGAACTCACAGAAATCCGCCTGCCTCTGTCTCCTGAGTGCTGGGATTAAAGGCGTGTGCCATCACACCCAGCTTTATCATTTCCATTTTTTAAAGCCTCTTCCTGTACTTCCAGCTTTATTGGTTTCAAGAATTTTCTAATTAATTCTAAACATCTTTAATTTCAGTTCCTTATATTCTGGTGCTAAAATAACTAAGGTGGCTGCTCAAATCTAATATGCGGATTTGTGTGGTAAGCAAAAATATTATGAGCTGGTTCAAGGAATGAGCCTTTTGTAGGGAAGTCTCACACCTGTGTCCCTCACTGAGCCATGAGCAAGGGAGCTGAAGTGGACATCAACAAAACACAACAGACAGCATGCCCTTAACTAGACTAGACAGAAATGCTGTCAGCAAACTCTAACCTATGAAACATTTCATGTACAAAAGACATACCTTTAACTTGAAAGACTTGTGTGATCATACTTTGCAGGCAAACCTGAAAGTTTCTTTCTCCCTAACCAGATACAGAACTGACGCCCCGCCCAAAACAATGGAAGTAATATTTTCACATACTCTGCTATTAAGTTAACAGGTTACAAATCAATGTAATGAAACTTGATGGTTTGGACTGGGATTTCTCAAATGGTCCAATTGTGACCATAAGCAAATACACCCACCCTTAGACATAAGCATCAAAACTTTGCCACCTCATAAGTTCTGTTAAGTTTCTGTTTGTTTCTTTTTAAAACATCAGTCTTCCCCCTTTTCTACTATGTATGAAGGTAGAAAAATAAATGAAGTCAGCATTCTTTACGTCTCACTAGAATAAGCTGTGACTCAAATAATGGTGAGTGGTTATTTGCAAGGCTATAATTTTTTTAATGACAGATTTTCCTAAAAGAAACCACTATAACATCTTTCCAAGTCCTCCAAGGGAAAACAAAAAGTACATAAAGATTAGAAGTCTATTACTTCAACAGCACACTGCCAAACACAATGTAGGATAAATGCCAGGAGACCTTCAAAAATAGCTCTGGAGGATGAAACGTTCAAGTCAATCAAACATGTAAGTTCCACGGACGACAGAGAAACAGGTCCAAGAGTAGTTTGACTTGTGCATGATGGTAATTCAGACTGTACTTCAAAGTTCAGTCAGGTGTCTCGTCTCAGTCCAAAAGCTGTCTGAGCAGAGACGTTTTCTCCTCTTTGTGTGCAGATGTGTACATAAGACTAGATAGGAAAATCGTCCAGGTGATGATGTAAGCACAACAGGCTTGGTTCCCCTTTGATAGAGTACTGAAGGCAGATTTAGTGGACTCAAGCTTCATCGGTTTCCTTAATGAGAAGTCCTATGTATGCATGCTGAAAGAGACCAGTTATGTAATTTGTCATGCTAAATATATACAGCCATTTTCATAAAGTGAGCTCAGTAACCTGACAGAATAAAAAAGATAGTAGTTAAATTATTGTATAACCTTTTACAACTTGAATCACTTTGTGGGTAAATGATGCTGACATTCAAAGCCCCTCAAACAGACATTAACAAGAAATTATTTACTGCACGAAGAGCCACACATCATATAAACGTATACTTCACAGGAGGGAGTCCTGCATAGCAGGAAAGTCGCTACCACTACACAACAAATGGCTAGGCCAATAGTCAAGGCTGCCACTAAAGGTACAACATCAGAGTTCCCTTAATATCTCAAGGAGTGTTCGTAATAGCACAGAACCCCTTCAGAGAATAAGTACATGTTTTGTTTGGAAGGGTATTTTTCAGTGGAAAACTTGAATATTATGTAAATAAATTGATTTTCTAATTGGGTTAGATTTAAGGCAATGCTACTCAGACCTAAGGGGGAAAAATCCACAAAAAAATGTATTTTTCTTCTAAATCATGAACAGGTCAGAATGAACATCGGGAAGGATTCCCATTCCAAGTGTTCAATGCACCTTTAGGTATTTGCAGTATTACAAAACAGAATCCACTCTCATACTATGATTAGGAAATGGGAAATTGTTCTGTGCTCGTCCTTGAAAACTGCAAAAGAAAACACCATGGCAGCTCAGGTATCTAATATTAAAAAGTAACGACACTGAGAACAACTACACCCATTGCGCACAAAGGAGAAACCTTACAAGAAACGCTCCAGAGAACTGTTTTTCTCTTACGGCTGCCTTTGGTGTAGTACAGGATAATCATGGGATCATAAATTAACTTTTAACATCAACTACCGATTAACAAGTGACCATTAAACATTGTGAATTTAAAAATTTTACATTTTGCTCCTGTTTGGCTGCTAAAGAGCAGCCATTGAAATTGATATAAAAACTTCTGATGACAAGGTTTGCTATACAGATAAAGTACATGATCAAAAATGAAGCAGCAATTCAATTTCCTACTGAAACTTGTCTGGTAGAGGATATTTACATATTCGGGAAGGAGGCCTCCAAAACCACCATCCTATTTACTCCCTTCTCGCCCTCTGCCCCATGTCCACCTGCTCCAGCTCTCCAAATCTGTACCAAGTGCCCTGAACTATATACACCTGTACTTTGGGTAAGCCAGCTGGATGCGATTCCTGTGGTGGTGGCACGGAAGAAAAGAGTAAGGTCTCGGAGGTCATTTGCAGCCTTCTTTCTCCGAACATCAGTGTACTGTGGTCAAGGAATCTGTTCTTTCACATCACAGGAGGAAAAAGCAGCTCCCACACTTCATTCCCCAACCTGAATGGGGCAAGATCAAAATGCCATCAGCTCCTTGCACCACAAAGGGCCACCAGAGAAAAGGGAAAGAAAAAAGTCATGACAAAGGCAGCAGCAATCAACAAAAGTTTCCCAACAAAGGAACCTTTCCTCCCTGGGTTCCCTAGGAAATCACAGCTCCCTCTTCCCTCCCCCTTCCCTGCCATACACACAAATTAATTCACATCACAAGAACTTGGTATTCTGGTTAACTGTCAGGTAAATATAAGAAAGGGTAAAATCTGTCACTTTTTATACTTTAACGGAGACAGAAAACTAACAGAACACACAACATCACTGTGAAAGTAACTTCCTAAGACAGATCCAGCCCACATGGTGCAGCCAGCAAAACTTAAAAAGAATAGTTTGTTCACAATCTGCCTTGGACAGGATATTTATATTCTTTCTATGCCATATAAATAGCATTTATATAGCTTACACATTCAGAGACATGCACTAGGACTTTTAGGTAGTACACCTTTCTTCACAATCACATGTGCAAATTTTACAAACCACTAAGTGAGTTAAGTAAGCTTAGGCTGGGCTGTGTCTCGTATCATCTAATGAATTTAATGCAGGTTCAGAATCATCCATGGGAAGAACCAGGCGTGTCCCACGAATGACTAGTTCGTGGTCCCCAAACGTAAGCTCCCGATCCAAGGCATCTTCAGAACTGTTGCCCATAAATCTCCTGGGGACACTGGCTGTTGCGGATTCAGTGTTCACAGTAGAATCCCCATATGTCAAACTGATATCACCATCATTGAGAATAAGATCGGAGTCATCATCTTTCAATTGCTCCTGGTTCTAAGTGAAAAAATAAAATAAGGTTTAAGAGTAGTTAAGAAATTCAAGAATTGGAGCCAAAGTGGTGCATACCTGTAACCCCAGCTCCTGAGAGAACCATTTCCAATAGGTGATAATTGGAGGATTCTCTATTTAAAACTCAGTGGTAGTCCACTGCCCTCAGAAGAAAATCTAGTGTGTGACTTGTTCCTTTCAGCTTCATCTCTGTGACCAGCTGCTTCTTCCACCCCAGCAGTCTCTCTGTGTGAAGGGCAGACTGTAGTATTGGCAGCTGCCCAAGTCTCCTGCCTTTCTCTTACCTCCCAGCCATTAGGCACGCTGTCCCCTCCACCCCATTCAAGTGACTAGTCACTGCTCAGGACTTTCTTTTGGTAGTGTTCTTTATCTTTCAGGTCTAGGTTGGGTATAGGTCCTGTGTGCTCTCACAACATCCTGTCCTTGGCCCTTTCCTTGCAAGTGGTACTTGCTCTTGCACACGTCAGTCTACCAACATGGGCCTTAAGAGTCTGGCGAGGGGGAAGGCAGGAAAAGGAGCAGACACACAGAGTTAGGATATAAGACTAAGTGCTTCCTGGTCCAACCACGAAACACAGTATGGCACGGGGAGAAACTCATAAATTCTCACCACATGCTTGTCTTCCAGACCCATAAGCTTTGGTTCTAATGGAAAATTTTTTGTCAAAATGGTATGTTTAATGCAGTTCTACAAAAGGGAAAAAGTCAACAATATATAGCCCCATTTTGGTAAGAAAAATATTTGTGTAGGCAGAGAAATATTCAGAATGGCCTTCAGTATAAGCTCTCCATGTCAGAGTTGCTAATGAGTTTTATTCTTTGTGTTTCTGCTAACAGAAATTGGCTACTGCTACAAACTTTCTTAAGCACTCAAAGACAACAAAAAGTGAGTTAAAAAACCAAATTCATAGTCACTTGCTAAAAAAATAAGTTTGGACACATAAAATATTTCAGGAAATACCCACAGTAAGCTCTTAATAAAGATGGTCCCTGGGAAATATGATGGGAGAAAGGCAGCTTTTGTTTTTCATACCATATAAATATTTACCTTGAGTAGGTTAGTTTTATAACTGAAAAATATTGATAACAAAAATCATATGGAAATTTAAACAACCAAAATCACTTTTAGTCTAATATAGAACTAATTACTATAAACCTAACCAGTGTCTGTCATTTGATTACTTGCAGAAAAGCTCCTTTGCAGATCAGTAGGGGCCTTTTAATACGTTGTAATGTTTTCTTTAAGTTTGAGGTTTGGGGAAATATCAATCAAATTATAAAAGACATATGCTTTTTGATCTAGTAATATCCCTTTAAAATTGATTCTGCATACTTTTATATGCTGTAGCAAATTTATATGTAAATGGATATTCATAAAAGAGATAGCCACCATAAATATCATTTATAATATCAAAAACAAACATCTACCCACAGGAGACTGAATAAATCATTTTTGGTAGAGCTACAAATGTAATACTGGGTAGTGGTGAGAAGGTAATAGTAGAGCTAATGGATTTATGGACAGGCATCTATGAGCTATCATTAACTGAATAAAACAAGTAATTACAAAGTCTACCTATTATGAGCTGACTTGTTATAAAAATAAGTTTGGACACATAAAATATTTCAGGAAATACCCACAGTAAACCCTTAATAAAGATGGCCCCTGGGAAATATGATGGGAGAAAGGCAGCTTTTGTTTTTCATACCATATAAATATTTACCTTGAGTAGGTTAGTTTTATAACTGAAAAATATTGATAACAAAAACAATGTGAAAATTTAAATTTGATGTTTGTTATGGGTTAACCTTCTCTCCCTCCCCACCAATACTGAAAAACTAACTCCCAACACTTGTGAATTGTGACCTTCTTTGGAAATAGGTCTTATTTGGATACCAGGCAGGCCCAGATCCAATATGGCCAGCCTATGAAAAGAGGAAATTTTTAAACAGACAGGCTATACAAAGAATAGGCTATACCAAGTGGAGATGAAGGTAGAGACCGGGGTGATGCATGTATATATTAAGGAGTGCCAAGATTAACAGAAAAGCATCAGAAGCTGAGAGAGAGGCCTGAGGGAAGAAATCCTGCCAACATCTTAACCTCAAACTTCTACCTCAAAGCTATAAGACAACCCATTTCTGTTATTAACACCATTTAGTCTGTCACATCAACTCCAGGAAAGTCATAGAGTGATGTGTTCTTTTGCTATAACCCATAGGATATACAGTTGTTTGTGTTTTACTTGTTAGGTTTTTTGTTGTTGTTTGGGGGTAGGTTAGTTGGTGATAAGTGTTTTGTTTGGTTGTTGCTGTTTGAAACAGGGTCTCATTTAGCCCATGCTAACTTTGAACTTGCTATGTAGTTGAGGATAACCTGGGGCTCTGGGTCCTACTTTCTCCACCTCCCAAATGCTGGGATTACAGGTGTACACCATGAGGACCAAAAGACAAATGCATAGTTGTGGACCTTTGGGCCATGGATAATGTAAGTTACTGGGTCTCCAGAGTCTAAGTGCCAATCCCTTGCTTGAACCAACAACACTGGCTGACTCCTTTGCAGTCATGTGGCACTGTGGAAATGAACGATGCTTGAGAGCAGAGTCTAGGCTACATTGGGGGCAGAAACAAAGGCAGCACGAAATAGTCTCCCCACATTACTAGGACAATCTCTCAAAATGCACACTGATGCAAAATAGTTACTGGTTGCTCTGCCTGACCAGGTTGCCATCCCTACATTGCCTACTCTTTCCCCCACTCCTTGTGGAATCTGCTCTACCAAACTGCAAAGGAAGATACAAGCAACTGAAAGGCCCTTGTCTACACTGCTTCACTACAGCTAACTCAAGGTTCGAGATGTTGCATTCAAGTACTCAAAACTGGTGGGCACTGCAGACTAGATATTGATACACTTCCCTCAGTACCCAAAAGTTGACAGGTGTTAAATCACAGAACATCTATTGTATTTAACAGACATCAAAAACTGGTAGCCAGATGTGGTGGTACATGACTTTAATCCCAGAAGTTGGGAGGCAGAGGTAGGAGGATCTCTGTGAAATCAAGTCCAGCCTGGTCTACATAGTGAATTTCAGGCCAACTGGGGTTACAGGGAGACCCCGTCTCAAAAAAAAAATTCCTTGTCTAGTAAAGCATACTGTGGTGTGGCATATCATTTCTATTATGACTGTTGTCCATTAGAGGAATAGCTACCTAATATCACATTTTGAAGTTTAAATAAATTAACTAAATCTAGGAAAAATAGTTTGATAATTTTCTCAACTGAGCAGTGGCAACCCTAATGGAGACATGGAGGTCTGGCCACACACTGCAAATATATGAAAGCTACCACGGAAATAGAACAGCCTACTAAAATCACCCACAAGGAAGACAAGGAATTAGTCTGTTTTCAAAGGGCGTGAGCTCTATTTACATACTGCAAAGGGCATGAGTTCTATTTACACATTGCAAAGGGTGTGAGTTCTATTTACACATTTCTGTGTATTTTCTGGTTTAACAAAATATACTTAAGATTCCCTCTTAGGGATTTTATACCTCAAAGACTAAGAGATTCAAACCAAAACAAAATAAAACCAGAAGCCTAAACTACAGAGTAACTAAACTGAAGTTGATAAAGAATATGGAGTTCCAAAACTGGTCAAACACAATGAATAAGTATCTGTAAGATGCCCAGTCCTAAGTAACACATGTACAATAGAACCTCTACACCTAAAGTTCACAAAGTATAGTGGAACAGGGGGTAAAGAGAACACTAATGCATCTCAACTCTGACCAGCTTTCTCCTACAACAGAGGGTGATGAACACAGAAGGCCAGAACTGGCCAAAGTGTAGAGAATAAGAGACTGCAGAGTGTGTTTCCCTGGACAGGACTCACATTAAACCTCACCCACCCAGGGCTCAGAGAGCATTGCAGAAGAGGGGGCAGAAAAATGGTAAGAGCCAGGAGAGGAGGTCCATGAACATAAGGAAACAGTCTTACAAGCTCCTGGGAACTAGCTCATTGAACTTACAGCAACAGTGACACCATGCACAAAACCCATGTAGACTCAGCCAAACAAAAACCAGCATAGAACTGGGGAAATGGGCAGGAGGCCCCAAACTTAGCCAAGGAACTACTGGCAGCTGATCACTGCCGGGTGAGGGAGAGTTGATATTCTTTAAAGAAGAGACACTAGACATGGTGAACAGGCTCCAGTGGATGAACGCACAGTGAGGGACATCTGGGTACACAAACTTGACTCAGCATATATGACAGAATGCATGAAATCCTGTGGGCAGGCCATGGGTGTGCATATAGAGAAGAGGAGTCTAAATATGACTAAGACGTATTATATGAAATCCACAAAAATTCAACAAAAATATTCATCGAAGAAAAAGAATAATTCAATTTATGGATAAAAGTCACTTACTTTGGGACAAGGTGGTGCATGCCTATAATCCCAGCATTCAGGGGGCTGAGGCAGAAGCATCTTAAGTTTGATGCCAGCCTGGGATATACAGAAAGAACAGCAACACGTAAATAAATAAATAAATGTCACTTACTTCATATGCTTGGGGACTGGTGAGGCACCTGGCGATGGGCCCACAGCAGGCTGGGAGCGTGGTAGTGAGCGGAGGCCCACTATGGGTCAGCAGGGGCTTCAGGTAGCTGTGCACACACAGTTAAGGAAGGGCTGCATTCATTTCTTCATGTATTTTAAGGAACAGTGAATATTATTATTATTATTATTATTATTACCACCACCATCACCACAACCACCAGTACAACGTAGTAGGGATCAAACCCAGGGCCCTGAACATGCTAGGCAAGCACTCTACTCTTGAGCTATATTCCCAGTCCAAATAATACAGTTTAAGATCATCACCATCGTGGTGTGCTGACCACTTCAGGGGGTAGCAAAAGGCTTTTACATGTACATGCTCATCTCATTGTCAGCTGAGGGCAGTGAGACAGCAAGCAGGAGGCCTTATCTTCATAGACAGGGACACTGATACTCAAGTCAATGATCCAGGTAAACTCACACAGTAAGTAACTAAAGACATATCTGCTAGCTCAGTTTGATTTCACTTTAAATCATGTGCCTCTTGTATTACATCAGAGTGCTTTTCTGATTTTACTGACTGAAGGAACACAATATCATTCTAAGTTTGGTATGAGGTAAATAAAGGGGAAGTTAAGAATGCTAATGCTCAGAGAGAAGATTCAATATTTAGAGTAATTTATAGTAATAAAAATGGTTTTACTAATTTATCAGGGATTCTGATGGGTACCTGAATGCTCTAACATGAACGTCTGTATAATGTTGATTCATTTCCTATAAAGCTATAAGGAGAAAAGGAAAACAAATTCTCAAGACTTTGCAAATCTATGTATCATAAATTCCTATGACAGATCCTCATTTCAGCAGACTTGGTAACTCAGGGTAATCAGAATAAAAAAGGTGAGAAAGGGAGAAAGGACAAATTGGCACATATTATATTTCTTACATTATAAACAGAGAACCTGGGGGACGTAGCTCAGTGGCACAGCACTTGCCTAGCATGCACAAGGACCTGGGCTCAATCTCCAGATCTCACACAAAACTTACTAGCTGCGCATAATGGTACACACCTGTCATCTAAATGCTCAGGAGGCCAAGGAAGGAGGATTATGAGTTCAAAGCCAGACTTGGCTAAACAATGAGACTTCTTTAAAAAAATTTAGACCCTCTACAGCCATTTTAAGCCGGGTGTGGTGGCACACGCCTGTAGTCCCAGCACTTGGGAGGCAGAGGCAGGTGGATCTCTGTGAGTTCGAGGCCAGCCTGATCTACATAGTGAGTTCTAGGCCAGCTGGGGCTACAGGGAAACCCTGTTTCAAAAAGACCAAAAAAATTTAGAGACAAAATATTGGGACTGGCAAGATAGCTCAGTGGGTGAAAGAGCTTTGCCACCAAGTCTGATGATCTGAGCTCTGTCACTAGGATACACATGGTAGAAGGGAAGAACCAACTCCTGCAAGTTGTCCTCTTGGCTCCAGATACACCATGACACACAAGTCCCCTCCTCCCATGCATACACACACACACACACACACACACACACACACACACACTAAATATAATGAATTCCCATAAATTCCTATAGTAGGAATTCTAAATTCATACATTTATAAATTCCCATAGTAGTAAATTCTATGCAGAGATTAAAGTACTCTATATAAACACACCTTATAAAACATCTGTCCACACAAAGCTATGGAAAATTGAAATGATGAATTCTACCAGTGTTCTAAATATAAATTTTGATGTTTGACTTTACAAGAACAAATTCTGCATGCACAAGACCTATGTAAGCTCAAACCAGACAAATTCCCAGCATGGAAGTTGGGGGTAAGAAGCCCCAACATTACCTGAGGAACTACTGGCAATTGATAGATTCTGAGAGAGGGAGAGTCGGTTTTCTTTAAGGGTGTGACACTGGGTAGATTGACCAGGCTCCAGGGGATGGACCCACATTAAAGGGCATTTGGGGACACAAATTAGACACAGTAGGCCTTAACAAAAATAATAATAGAGGATAGGAAGTTGGGGGTGTGTGAGAGGGTGGGACAGAGCTGGGAGGTCTGAGTATGACCAAAACACATTGCATGAAATTTTCAGTAAAAATATTTAAATTTTTTATGTGTATGAGTGTATTGCTTGCATGTATGTAAATGCACCAGTGTCATGCAATGCCCACGGAGGCCAGAAGAGGGCATCAGAACTCCTAGAACGGGAGTGAGGATTGTTGTTAACCGCCATTTGGGTGCTAGGAATCGACCCTGGATCCTCTTCATGAGCAGCCAGTACTCTTAGCCACTGAGCCATCTCTCCAGCCCCCAAAATATTTAAAAGACTAAATTCCATAATTTGTTACATCAAATTACCAAATGATTTGGAAAAAGAAAAAAAAAAAAAAGGAAAATCCAAATAGTCCTGTGTTTATTAAAGAATAATAAAAAAAAAAAGGTTGGGTATGGTGGTACATGCCTGCAAGCTTAGCACTCAAGAGGCAGAGGCAGGAGGATCATAAATTTAAGAAGAGTCTGGGATAAACAGGGAGAATTTGTCGTCAACAACAAAACAAGGGTTGGGACAGAATGCTTGCCTAGGATGCAGAAGACCCTGGGTTTGAACTCCAGATCACTGAATTATACTTACCCACAACCATATGGATAAACTGCACATATATTTAATGAAGGAAGGAGGACACAGAAAGAATAAATACGATCCATCCAAATGAAAATCAAAATCAGGTACACCTAATTTATGTTGATGGCATTCAATATCAGAGTCACTCCTTTGTGGGAAGTGTTATGGAAGGTGTTACTGATGGAACAGATCATAGAACACCTTCTAATATGATATATACAAATTATACACATATATACAGATATGTGTGAATGTATTATATATGTATATATATATATCTACATATGTGGATGTTAACTACACAAGGATAGACATTGTTCAAAATTCATAACACTGTATTTTTTAGATTTATGTTAATTGTGTAAGTGCGTGCGTGTGTGTGTATGTGTGTGTGTGTGTGTGTGTGTGTGTGTATGTGTACACATGGGAGTTCAGGTGGCCCCAGAGGTCAGAGGTGCCAGATCCTCTGGAGCTGGAGACACAAGGAGCTGTGAGGTGCCTAATATGGGTGCTTGGAATCAAAACTGGGTCCTCTGCAAGTGTTGCACATGCTCTTAACCACTGAGCCATCTCTCCAGTCCCCTCTCCCATTAAACTGTATTCTTATGATGCACATATTTTATTATATTCAAATTATAACTACTGTAATAACCTGGATAGGTAAAGGAACTGAAATTCAAATCTAGAATGATGAATAATTAATTCTACCAGTGTACTGCGTATTAAAATTATCAGGCTGTAGTTGAAAACACTTACTTTAAAAGGTAATAATGAATCAAACAAGTTTTGGTGTTTACTTCTACAAGACTATACAGAAAAATAAGCTATTATTCAATTTTTCTGCACTGGAATCATTCATTTTACGAACTGTGTAGAAAATGTACACTTTATTTCAAAAGACTAAAAAAGGTTAAAGAGAAAGAATGTAAAGGCCCCAAGAGATATGGGAATGGCATATATCCAAGATACTGATAATGGAGCCAACGGTAATGACATAATCTTTAAACAATTTTAAAGACCGAGGCTCTGTCTCCCTAATGGGAGCCTTAATATTACAGGCTACTTCATTCTTGTATCCATACAGTAATTTAATTTTAAAGTACTTGGAAAACAATGAATGCAAGAATCTAGTAAACAGAACACAGTAAGCAGCAGCTTCTAATCCAAAGGGTCAAGTATACTTTTCTTAAACATGCAAAGTTTTGACCGCAAAGGCAAAAAGCAAGGAAAATAATTTTTACACAGATGACTAAAATTTGCTTAAATAAAATCTAAACCATTTACTGATAATAAATCTGAACCTGAGTGACTCTGAAGACTCCTTTTTCTAATTTTCAATATGAAATTATTTTTAATGGCAGCAGAATGTTTTTCAAAAAGCACAATTTAGGCCAGGCATGGCAGCACGTGCCTATAATCCAACACTTGGGAAGTAGAGGCAAGAAGATGGGGAGTTCAAGGTCATCCTTGGCTACATACGACATAGTAAATTTGAGGCCAGTCTCTGCTACATGAAATCCTGTCTAAAAACATGCCAACAAAATGGTTCAGCAGGTAAAGGTCTTTGCCACCAAGCCCGAGCACCTGAGCTCAATCACTGGATCCCATATATTCGAAGGAGAGAACCAACTCTTACAAATTGTCCTGACCTCCATGTGTACACTGTGGCACACATGTTACACACACACACACACACACACACACACACACACACACACACACACACAATAAATGTAAAAAAAATGAAAAGCACATTTTAAATTAGGTTATAGAAAAAAAACGTGTAACTATGAAGACAACAGGACAAAAGGAAATTTGGTCACCAGATGTATTCTGAATTGAATGCATTTGGTCTTTGGAAAGGCTAAGGAAGGAAACATATACCCTCTCCTCTCCCCAAAAGAAAAGGCAGATGCGTGCACATTGTGGGATCTACGCACACTGCAACTTCTTGTGTTCTCCCTGAGGCAGCCTATGTTCCTCCACCCAAGCAAGAGCACTGACAAGAAGCAACAAATCCCTTTGACAGGATTCGTGAAATTAGCTCAAGGACAACAAATGCCAAAGCTCCCTTGATAAATAAATCAGTATTTCAAAAAATCAAAAGTAAGAATAAAAACAACCCATATCTTCTGGGCTCCGGATTTGTTCCACACAGCCAGTTTCTGCAGTAAGCAATCCCTACTGGCTCCCTGGTTTTGCAGAGGAATTCACTTGTGGGAATGTCCTCCACTACACTGATGCAGAGAGGCACCCTTTACATGCTGATTTGGGAGGGCAATAGTCTAACAGTTGTTCCAGGGCTGCAGCTGTAAGGTAATGGTAAGTGAATGCTTCACATGCACAAGTCTCTGGATTCATCCCGAGAACACCACACACACACACACACACACACACACACACACACACACACACACACACACCTCACACACACACAGACAGACACCGTTGTTTCACTAAACTATAATTATCCACGTCTATACTATCACTTTATCAGTAAGGATACTTATGATCAAAGTTGTACCATATCCGAAAGAGCCAAGCACTTTCTGCCTTGGTAGTTCTCCTTTCACTTTCAGGAACACCCTGCAGACAGATGATACATAAATCCATAAATCAATACACAGCAAAGATATAGATTCATTTAAATCCATTCCTCAGCAGAGTCAGAATTAGAGCTTTCATAATAGACACTGTGCAACTTGGGTAATATTAGAAACTGAATGGCTTGTGTGCTGCAGCTGTGGTGTAAGAAATGAAAGGTTTTTCTTAGCATCTCTAGGACTCAGGCAGCTTGCTAATTTATGATTCCATTGTCATTTAAAAGTCAATTTGGGGGCTAAGGAGGTGTCTCAGTAGGAAACGTGCTCACCAGGTAAACATGAAGACCAGAGTGTGAATTTCCAGAACTCACATGAAGCCAGGCACAGCAGCACTTCTCTGTAATCCCAGTGCTAATACAGTGAGATGACAGGTGGAGACAGGAGAAAAGCTCGTGGGCCAACTACCCTAGTGTGTGCAGAACTCAGCAAGAGAATCTATTTCAAACAAGGTGGAAGGAGAAGACCAACACCTGAGGTGGCCCTCTAACCTTTACGCACACACTGTGACACACACAAATGTATGCTCCCCACACCCATATATGCACATTCATCACATGCACAAAAAAGATTAAAGAAAAATCAATGTGGGATAATTCACCCTCTCAATCTGAAAGACTTGTGTCCCTGATGCCGTAGTATCTGAAGTAGAAAACAGCATATCAACATCCCTATCTTTGGGAGCTGTGTTGTGTACCTCAAAATAACTGGCATTTTCAAACTTTCTATTATGTTTGTAACACTGCAGAAAAATGAAAACAACTGGGGAAATTCGTCAGTAAGACTGACTGGCTAGCAGGGAGAACTCACAGCAATCAGGCATCTTCTAAAATAGCTTACAAAAATATACTGTCTATACTTGCAATATGGTATGATCGGCAGTCGGCCAGTTAGGCTAGCTGGCTTCAGTCCTGGCTAGGCAAACCTCCTTTATTCTTTGACCCTGGATCTCTTCCTGTATAAAATGTGGGCTTTACAGATACCCTAAGGTCCTTTCCAGAACTAATGGTTCCATGATTTCCTAAGAGTTTAGATTCTGGGTTTTTGCCCCCTTCCTGTCTTCTCTAATCTCCAATCCCCAAATAACTTAATTTTTCCTTCCACATGTATCAAAACATACATAAAATTATTAAAAAGTATATGAGAACACTGCTTGTGCTCATAAGTGCTAAAGAATGCCTTCTGCATTTGATTTTCACCACTAAGTATAAGTTTACACCAGTTTACACCTTCACTTCTTATTTTTTAATGTTTGTCCCTGGGGATGGAAGCCAGGGCCTTGTACAAAGTGAGTACACATTGTATCATGCCCATGGAATTACTTTATTATTATTTTTTTTTTTACTATTTAAAAAGTTTCAATTTCACTTCATGCATGTTTTTTTTGTTTTGTTTTGGGTTTTTTTTTTTTTTTTTTTTTGAGACATGGTCTTCCTGTAGCCCCAGCTGGCTTGGAAATCACTATATAGACCAGGCTGCCCTTGATCTCATAGAGACTGACCTGCCTCTGCCTCCCAACTGTTGGGATTAAAGGCGTGTGCCAGCACACAGGCTTTCTTTGATTCTTTTTCTTTTTTTAATTTTTTTTATGTGTATGAATGTCTTGCCTGCATGTAGGTAAGTAGGTGCACCATGTTGTACAATGCCCACAGAGGTCAGAAGAGGGTGTCAGATCCCCTGGAAATGGAGTTATAGACAGTTGTTAGCCGCCACATGGGTGCTGGGAACTGAACCAGGGTCCTCTGCAAGAGCAGCCAGTGCTCTTAACACTGAGCCAACTCTCTAGCCCCTCTTCACTTCTTTTTAAATTACTTTATATTATTATTTGGCTGCACATGTGAGCGTCTCTCTCTCTCTCTCTCTCTCTCTCTCTCTCTCTCTCTCTCTGTGTGTGTGTGTGTGTGTGTGTGTGTGTGTGTGTTTGCTGGTGGAGGTTAAAGGACAGTTTAGTAAAAGATTTGGTTCTCTCTACCACAGGTTCCTGGGATCGACCTCGGGTTATCAGGCTTGTATGGCAAGAACCGATATCCACTCAGCTATTTCCACTGGCCTCTGTCCATAGGGTTTTTAAAGTAATGGGAAAATATTTTTTGCTGTGCCACAACTAGTAGCCACATACCTGGCTCTTTCCCTGCCACTTCATTTCTGTTCTGTTGTGACATGGGTCACAGAGCTAGTGGAGACATATTTGCCTTATGAGCTGTGTAAATTGAATGCTTTATCACAGAGGTGGAGGCACTAAGGAGCTATTACCACTTGGATCCTTTCCCAGGAGACTGGCATGATGGGAATTTATAGAGCCTAGTTTGTCCAACTTTTTGAAGTCTAGGGAATTCTACTTTATGATCCTGATCACAAAACAGATAGGTACTTAGTGTATCACATATACACAACTTATCGTGCAAAATTAGCATTTTGCAAACAAATTTGATAAATGCTTTCTTTCAAACCACACCCTGAAGAAAAATGCATTAGGGTTTGTTTGAAAAGCAGTAAGGATTGTGCTTTAAAAGATACTTTCCATCTTTAAAAAACCTAATTTCTCATCTAATGTGCAATAGAAAATCATTAGAAAGAGGGTGGAAAATACCAGAAGAGGGTGGTCATTCTCAAGAGTGCTGACTTATGCTGTGCTGAGTCTGTGAGGCTGGAGATCATAGGAAAGGCTGAGAAACTGACACATGGAAGGAAGTGAGGAACTGTGTCCAAGGCTGAAGCACAGGGTAAGACAGTGCAGTCCCCTCAACAGGCAGGGAAGATCAGTTCAAGATTCCAAAGCTTCTAGGCAGTTCTCAAGGGCAGCTGCTGGTCATCCAACTTGAAAGTTACACAGGAAGAGCAGCTGGAGTGGGGCTGACATCAGAGACAAGCTTTCATGCGCAAACCAAAGTGGAAAAAGGCTCCCTGTGCCAGGGCAGTCACTAGCAAACTCAGGGGCGCTTAAGAGGCTACTCTTCTCTGTGGTCAAAGCCCAGAATGGCCACAGATAGGAAAGCTGTCACCCTTGATAACCACAGGCTGTCTAAAATGTGGTTCTGTTTCTGTGTAGCAGTGAGAAAAGCCAGGAATGATGTCAGCTGAAAGCCGAGGCAAACAGGACAGGGTCTAAATAGTGGCATGAACTCTATGAGAGGTGGTTTTCTTTCCAAACGACTGAACACTGGACAGAAATGCCAGGGACAACACAAGTGCATATTTACCAAATGTTCTTGGTCTGAATCAACACCAACCCTAAAGGAAAAACACAAAGAGCAAGTGAGATTTTGAAGCCAATAAAATGTCTACTCACATACACGCATTATCAAGCAACTAACCTCAACACAGAAGCTACAGAAATGGCTAAATGATCTCTGGCCTCTCTACAGTTGTTGATGTACATTTCTGGCTCCTGCTACTTTCCTTAGCAACAGCTTTGGTTCTAAATCAAACAGGGTGAACAGCCCATTCCTGTAATCCCACTTACCAGTTTCAGTAAAATAGTACTTCTCTGAATATAAATCCCCTCTAAGCAGTCAGAGAGACAAATATTGTCCCAGTTGCTGAGTAAGAACGACTGGAAAGTTCCAAAAGCAAAGCGAGCACGTTGCAATTCCAGGGGGAGGTGGCATGTTTTTGGAGCACAAAGCTCTCATGGCAACATTCCCTTAGGATGACAGAACGGGGTCTAGATGCAGGGCCTTTTTTTTTGTTTGTTTGTTTTTTTTTTTGTAGGGCAATGAATGGACATTAAGCCTTGGTTCTTCAGAATTCTTTTTTACCTGTATGAATAATTTCCTTCTTTGGGCATTCCAGGGAATAATGTCAACAAGTTCTGAGTCTCCTCTCTAGTCTCTGCACACACAAGCCTCCCCCTCCTCCACTGTCTATCACGTCCCCACTCTTCTTTGCCATCCCTCTACTCCAACCCTCTTCGGGGCTCTGTTGACTAAGCTTTTCCAGTTGCTAGGCTCTCCTCTAGAGTTAACTCTATAAACCACAGAACTTTCTAGGTTACTGCCTTCACAAAAGCTTCTGAGAGCAGCTTGCAATCCAGAGAACCAAGTCAAAAGTCCTTTGCAGGGCATTCAAAATTCTCTACACACTCGTGGCTACCCCCACTCCAACCCCTTTCCGTCTCCACTGCCCATCATGGTCTCCATGTGCCCTATCGGACCCTGGCCACGCCCACCTGCTCCTCTTCTCGAAACCCCTGGCATCTCCAGGACTCAATACTTGTACCATTAATTCTCTCGGGGTGAATTGTGTTTTCCCTCACTTTTCTTCTCATTTGCGAACTGCCAAAATAAATACTCGAGGACCTGTTTGAGGAGAATCATTTCCCATTCTGTGCTTCTGCAGTACTTTCTAGAGTCCTTTATCACAACACATATCACAGTATAGTATAGTTATTTACCTGTCCGTCTCCCCAAAAAGACTGTGAGCTCCTTGAGGGTAAAGGCCATGTCTCAATTCATCTCTGTATCCCCAGAGTCTAGCACAGTACCTGACACATAATAGGTGCTCAAATGTTTATTGATTCAGTTACCTACTACAGACAACACAGACAACACAGGCAGCACAGCAGCAGTACAAGAAGCTATAGCAAGAGCATACACAGAGACAGCACTCAAGGGAGGAAAATGATACGAGACTACATCTGGAAGGCAAGGGAGTCATAGTCAAGTATTTGAAAACAGATGGCTATGACCAGATTCATAACTCAAACAAAGGCTCATTTTCAATTTGTTAAAAATGGCCAGACATCCTTTAAGAGCTTCTCAGTCACACTGGACTCTAACCACATTTATGCATCTCAAGTGACATCTAGTGGTCTGGAAGATAGTACATTTGTAACAGTCAAATGGCACATTATCCAAAACCAACTTAACGTAATAAACATTTATAGGGCACTTATTATTTGCCAGGCACTGCACTAGGCACAGGGCATAGACATGAATTAAACATGGCCCCTGTCCTCAAGGAGCTCACAGACTAGTAGGGAAACAGACCCAACTACAGCAGAACCTCTCAAGGGTTTGCTGCTAAGCACCTTGCCCCAGGATGCTGCCTAGCTATTTGAGTTCATCAGGCTACGTGACCCTAAGAACTGTAATTCTATCACCTGGATAACTGGGTTAGTATCACCACAAAGTGTTGTTGCAAGGATCAAATAAAAAAATGAACTTAAAACTTTTAAGAGCACCTGATGTATCACTAACACTAAGTGGTAGCTCTTATAATGCTGGATCACAAGGATGAATGAGATCATTGCTCTCATAGACAGACCCAATGCTACACAGTGGCTCCAAGAAAAAAGAATGGGGATGGGGTGGGGAGACACTTGACTGTGTCAATTCCTGGGAGTAAAAGAGAATCCCAGGATGAGGGAATGGGATATGAGCAACAGCTCAGAGACAGAGAATGCAAAGCATGTGCGCTAAAGGACAGGGAGCCAAATGTGACTGTCACAAATTATGTGAAAGGATGCAGGCTGATTAAATCACTGGAGATTCATTGTTCCCAAGACAGCTAACATGATCTTTATACACTAGAAATTAGATCATGCCACTCCCCTGCTTTAATAACCTCAAGATTTCCACTGTGTTTTAAAATCCAAAGTCTTCACTGTATTCTACAAGACCCTACAACAGAAATCCACAAACTCCAGCCCTCATGCACATCCAATGGTGTTGGAACACAGCCATACCAAGTGATTCCATATGGCCTGTGGCTGCTTTCACACCAGATTTGGGTAGCTGAGACAGAGACCACATGTCCAAAAGAGCCTAAAATCTTTACTACTGGCTCTTTACAGGAAAATTTTTCAGAGCACTGACCCTTTAGGATCTTGCCCACCTCTTTTCCTACTTACCCATTTGATCACAATACTCCCATCATGTAAGCTTTTCTCTTCACGTCAGACAGGTCATGCTTTGTCCTGCCTTGGGGCCTTTGCTCCTGCTTTTCTCTCTGCCTAGACTGCTCTTCTTCCTGATGGTTACTGAACTTGGCAGGGCCTTGCCACTCAGGTAGACAAGCTCAAACATACTTTCTCTGAAAGACCTTCCCTGACTTCTCAATATTACTTATACCCTATCTAATCTCCTGTCACTGTCACAGCATCTTGTTTAATTTCCATCACATTTACGTCACCAGGTGTGGTGGTGCACACCTTTAATCCCAGCACTTGGGAAGCAGAGGCAGGTGGATCTCTGTGAGTTGAGGCCAGCCTGGTCTACATAGCGAGATCCAGGTCAGTTGGAGCTACAGGGAGACCCTGTTTCAAAACGACCAAAAAAAAAAAAAAAAAAAAAAAAAAAAAAAAAACAACCAAACCAACAACAACAACAACAAAAATTTAATATCATCTAAAACTATCATGTCCATTTATTTATTTTATTTTATTTATTTATTTACTAGTTTATTATTTTTCCTTTCCCAGTAAAAGAGAATTAGGACTTTTTTTGTATCTTTTTACTGCCACTGTCATTTGGAGTAAATTTCTTAATATTAGCATGATTGGCACTTTGAGCCAGATAATTCTTTGATAGCAGGTCTGGACAGGAGCCTATTCTATGCACTGTAGGATGCTTAACAGGATCCCTGGCCTCCGCCAATTAGACATCAGTAGTCGTCACTTCTCCCAGTTGTGACAATCAAAAATGTCTCCAAATATTGCCAAATATGCCCTAAGGAGACAAAATGATCTGCTAAGAATGACTGAGTTGGAGCCTAAAACAAACAGTTACAATCACATGGTTGGTGCTCAGTAAATATTTACTGACTAACTGCATAGAAGGTACACTTGAAATGCTGTGCAAAGAGCTTGGCAGACATTATTAGCTCACCAAATGCTTACAACCACAGGAAGTAGATATCATGATGTGTGAGCTACAGATATGGAAACCAAGGCTCCAAACAGTGAAAGGTCTTGCCTAAAGCTAAGAAGGAAGAAGCAAGCACTCCAACATAAATTTATAGATATATGAATCTTCAACATTCTCAACTCATCAACAACCTAAAAATTACAGTAGACAAATGTAGAGGAAGGGAAGAGAAGCCTAAAATATAGCCTCTGCTTTATTTCCAATTATAACTAGGAAGGAGAAAAAGTTTCTAGGCCTTAATTTACAAGGATAAATTAATAATAATTATAGCAATAGTAAAAGCCATAAAGAGCCGGGCATGGTGGCACACACCTTTAATCCCAGCACTCAGGAGGCAGAGGCAGGTGAATCTCTGTGAGTTCAGGGCCAGACTGGTCTACAAACCAAGTTCTAGGCCATCTAGGGCTACAGGGAGACCCTGTCTCAAAAAGAGAAAAAAATAAAATAAATAAAATGTCGGGCTGGAGAAATGTCTCAGTGGTTAAGAGCACTGACTGCTCTTGTAGAGGACCTGGGTTCGATTCCCAGCACCCACATGGCAGCTGCGAACCATCCTTAATTCCAGTTCCAGGGGAATCCAAAGCCCTCTTCTGACCTCTGCGGCATTGCGTGACATGGGTGTACTCACATACATGCAGGCAATACACTTGTACACACAAAATAAAAATAATAAAATAAAATTAAATATATATACATATATATTTTTAAAAATTAAAACGTAAATGCCATAAAGATATGAAACTTTTCTATTGATTCTAATTATTAAAAATTTACTATCTGGTAAGAGTGGAGAAAATGGAAGATTTATGATATATCTATTAAGTAAATATGATAATATGTTAAACCAGTACCTGTTTATAAATGTAAAGTAGTAATGTGAGTTAAAACATACAATTTAGTCTATATTTTTCACAACTGTTTGACATGCTAGTCTTCACTGCTTTCAATAAAATATCCAGTAAGGAATATATATGTACATATAGCCTCTGTTCACAAACAGGCCAAAACACTGCAATAAAACAAACAAAAAAAAAAAACCAAGAAGCACTCTAAGGCTACAAGGCAGTGAATATAATTAAGTCTGCAACTAAGCTGCAAAGCAGGCAAGAAGGGGCCGGTTAAAGAACTTCCAAATCTAGTGATATAGATTAAGCTCAATGTGAGTAGGTGGGATTTTGCTTTTTTCTTTTGAGGGGGTGGTAAAGCATGGGTATCCTGTCTGCCTTGTGTGGAAGACAGTGAGGGATGAAAACTGATTCTCCACTGAAGACTATTCATTTTTCTAAATTAGTTACATTTCATTTTACTGTCCCTGGAAGAATCTTCACTTATAAGCTTTTGGGAAAATAGTTTACTCCTTTCAAAATTTACTATCCTCCTTTTTTGATGTACCATGATCTGAAGGAACTAAGTAAGACCAGAGGCCCTTCTGACTACAATGAATTATCTGTATGATACCAAACAACTAACACTATTTCTAAGCCTCTATTTTTTTAATAAGACGATCACGATTAGACAAAAATGTTAAACACATTGAACACAATGCCTGGCACATAGTAGGTGCTCAATAAATGTCAAGTCCTCCTAAAAGTAACATTAGGTTGTGGAAACATTACCAGAAGTATGAGAACATATGCTGCACTGTATTATCTACTATACACAGAAATAGCACATAGAGTAAAGATTTGAATAATAGAGATTAAGACATTAACAACATTCAAAGTATAATGCAGGGCTAGCTAGTCTGTGCAATGTTAAAAGACAAAATAGAAAAGTTAAAACAGGTAACAGATAACATTCTCTAATACGTAAAATACTGTCTATCCTAACAAGGCCTACATATCCAAAAAGCTTGGTAGATGTAAACATCTATGAAGTTTCAGCCAGACACAGAACTATCTACAAAGGCTTCAGGGACACAGACTGCTATATCCATGGAAACAAATGCAGAACTCCTCAGATCCAAGGGTGCTTTCAAATTGAATACATTAAGTAGCACACACTGAAAGCTATGACTTCATGATCTTGGCCTTGGTTTTTTTTTTTGGTAGATTAGAGACAGTGCTGATCAGAAAGATGAGGAAGAATGACAAAGTTTAGTATCAATTAGAGTTGGGGTAAACTAGACTCTCACACGCTGCCGATGGATCCAACCTGGGTGATGTGACCCAAAGCTTTAGATAACACGTGTATCTTTTGGATTAAGCAATTCCATTTCCAGAACTGCATCCTAAGGGAATAATTAAATAAGTACATGGAGGCACATAGATTTAAGAGCATTCATATTGCTAATAATAACAGTAACAGCAAAATCCTCAGCTGGAAATACCAGAATCCTAGAATCAATATAAAACTACAATAGGAAATTGGTTAAATCAAAATATATACAGCCATTCAAATAATATAAATTCACTAATCAATGTAAACATCCATGCTATATTGCATAATTTCCTATTATTACATTTAAAAACCAGTCTAGAAGAGTATTAGTGTTGCCTCGTTTTGCTGAAATATATATAACACATAGCAAAAGGTCTGGAGTGGTTACTTTCAGGGTATTAGCAATGGTTTTCACTTATTTTTCTTTTGCATAGTTTCATTTTTCTGTATTATATTATGCTTTTTAATAGGGGAAAAATAAAAACTTAAGAGTTGACAAAGCTTAAAATCCTCTCATGACTAAAAGTGAACTGAATTAAAATGTAATCTAAAATGAAGCCCCCAGTTGGGCGTACCTTATATGCAAGCATGACAGCATGGCTGTAGTGCCACCACCAAACACCCACACGGTAAAAAACACAATCAGAAGTGTGGTGCTGAACATCATTTGTCGGGCGTAAGTGGCAGTATCTCGAATGGCCAAGGCAAATGCCATTGCTCCACGAAGGCCTACAGGGAACAGAAGAGATGCATCTTCAGTACCTGTGATGCACACTTTATAAATTCAGACATAAAACATACTCTAAATGCTCAGAAGCATGTGAACAAATATGAAATAAATACTAACATACTTACAGAATGACTGACAGATTTAGGATACAATACTGTCATTGATTTTCTGTTTGTTTTTGAGAATGGGTCTTGCTATTATAGCCTAGGCTGATCTCAAATCCACAATCTTCCTGCCTCAGTCTCCTCAGTGCTGGGACTGAAGACATCTTCCACCACACCTAGCTTGATTTCTTAAGAATTCTTTACAATTTATTAATTTAGGGGGCTGGAGAGATGGCTCAGTGGTTAAAAGCACTGGCAGAAGACCTGAGTTTGAATTCCAGCACCTACATGGTAGCTAGCAACCATCCGTAACTCCAGTTCCAGTGGATCTGGCGCCCTCTTCTGGCATCCGCGGGCACTGTACAACATAGGTGCAGTTATATACACATAGGCATAAGACTCTTACACATAAATTAACAAAAAAGTATTAATTTATATAAAATAGAATTAACTTTATAATATATAATGCCCTCAGTTTTGACAGTGCAGAAGACTTTAATCACTGCCACAATCAAGACAGAGCATTTTTTTTCTCTTCCCGCCCTAATCACATTGTTTTATATGGTTAATATAACCTGTTCATCACTCTGACATATTCTCCACCACTATGATTTTGTCTTTCTGAGAACATCATGCAAATGGAATCATATAGTCTGTCAACTTTGAGACTGGTTTCTTTCACTCAACACAACACCTCTGAAACTCACTCATTGACACTGTATGAAAAAAAAAGTTTTCACTTTTCATTGCTGAATAATTTTCTATGGCATGGATCTATCAGGTGCCACCCCCATCCCCTGCCATTTGCCCACCAAAAGACAGACAAGTGCCAGGTTGGGTGGTGCAAGCCTGAAATCCCAGCTACACAGGAGGCTGAGGTAGGAGGATCACCCATCCAAGGCTTACCTGGACTACAGGGTGAGTTTAAGGTCAGCCTGAACAACTTAATTCCCCATCTTAAAAAGTAAAAAGTTTAAAGGGGCGGGGGGCTGATGATAGAAATGAGTGGTAGAGTGCTTGCTTAGCATGCATGAGGCACCAAGTTCAATCTCCAGTACTAAAAGAAGGAAAAGAAGAAGTTGTTTCTAGGTTTTTGGCAATTATGGTCAGAATTGCTGAAGACATTTACTTACAGGTTTTTCTGTAAAAATGCATTCATCTTTAACTTCTCTACTTCATATGACATATTTTGGGGCACTATAAGAAGATTTTTCTACTTGAGGATGTAATTTCCATGTTTTGAGTCCATGGTGTTGGCATAAGGTTTCAGTTTCAAGTTATGTGAGCTAGTGTACCACATTGTGAATGAGTGCTTAGAGTGGACAAGTGAGAAAAGTGAAAACTTACCAGCAAACATCATCATATGTTGAAAATTTGATCCAATCTTACTTCTTCTACCCAAATTAAGTAAGAGAGACAAAGGGTAAATATTGGCAGCTCTTCCCAAGAAAATAGCAATCTAAAATTATTAATAAGTTAAGGATCATTTCTTTTTACTATTGGGAATTTGGACTATATATTCAAGATGGTGACTAGCCTCAGTTTAGGAAGCTCAGTTCTTTGCAGGCAGTCTATCGGTGCCATTATCCTACCACTCTCCACTAGAACTATGTGTAGCAATGGAAGTGTCTGGATCTGCACTGTCCAAAGCACAGAGCACTGGAAATATAGTTAGTGTGACTGAAGAACTGCAATCTTAACTCCATTCCATTTAAATTAATTTAAATTTCAATGACTGCACATGGCTAGTCACTACCAAACTGGAAGGTGTAGGCCTAACATGGCAATTTAATACATGAAGAAAAAAATGTATAAATGTGGAATGTCTTTACTAGATTTTCAGGCTATTAACTCATTCATTTCCTTTGCAGTGTAGATAGGAAGAAGAGTAATGTTGGCCGAATGTCCCCTTCCTTCCTCGGAGCACAAAAAAGGGCAGCCAGCCATCTCCTGCTATTGAAATTCCTGCACAGCCCTGCTGTGTCCCACTAACTGTGCACTGCCAACCTGCTGCAAAAGACAGGCCTTGTGTCAATTCAAATGAGTTTTAACTAAAAAAAATAAAAACAATGACAAAAAGCAAAAAACAAACACAAAAACCAATTTTGGTGTCTTTTCTCCTTTTGCTGTCTGTAGAAACTTGTGCTTTATAACTGCAAATTTTACTTCAGGGTTCCTAATACCATCTGCACCCCACTTCCTGAAAGGAATTGAGGGGGAAATGTAATATTAAAAGCAAAACAACATGGTAGAAACACTGTTGATGTAAGTATTGTACAAAGAGAATGTTCAAAGAGTAAGTCCAAAGGCAAAAAAAAGTGTACATAAGAATCATATTCTCATTAGCGGGACAAGGAAGTGCACATCTATAATCTCAGCACTCAGGAGCTAGAGGTAGGAGGATCAGGAGTTCATAGTTCACTTTGGCTAAATAGTGAGTTTAATAGTGGGTTACATCTCAAAAGCAACAAAACCCCACAAAACCACCAAGAGAGGTAGGGTTCAAACACTTGTTGATAAAAGTTGTTTCCCAGAAGAGATCAGGTTAACAATACCAGTGCTGTCATATACTCATGTACTACATAATATATCAATCAAAGAGAGACAGCTTATACCATGGTGGTCCCATACAATTATAATGGAGCTGAAAAATTCTTATTGTATAATGATGTCATAACCATCATGTTACTCATGAGGGTGTGAAGATGCTGGTGCCAACAGACCTACTATGTTGCCAGTCATATGAGAAAATAATATACACAATTATGAATAGTACATCATAGTTGATGACAGTGACTTACATACTTACTATACTATACTTTCAATCACCATTTTAGTATATTCTTTCTACTTAAAAAACAAAGTTTTAGGAGGTATAGCCAGGTAAATCTCTCTAAGCTCAAGGCTGGCCATGCCTACACAGTGACACCCTGCCTCAAAAAAATGTTAGGGTGCCAGTGGGATGGCTCAGTAGGTAAAGGCACTTACCACCAAGCCCGACAACCTGAGTTTGATCCTAGGAAACACATGGTGGAAGGGAGAGAACCAACTATAACAACAAGTTGTCCTCTGACCTCTACACATACATCATGAAAGAAATAAGATGTACAAAAAAGTTGATTTGGAAATAGCATACATCACCAGCGGCCTCATGCATCTCCTGCTTATCAAGTGTCCTAACTGCATCAGCAAGTGACTTTAAATAACTAACTTATATCATGTAGGTTTATGTAAGTATATTCTATGATGTTCACACAATGACAAAACTGCTTGATGATACATTTCTCCCAGTTCACCTCCATCCCTAAGCACTGCATGAGCATCCATGCATACTGCAACTTAATGAGCAAATAACTGAAGAGCGGGTAGTAGGAATCAGGTTCCTCACTGTTGCCTCAGAAGTGTACAGACAAACAAGGGAAGGCAGTTGAAGGATCCTGTTACAGTAATGAATTACAGTTGGAGACATCAGTATGCACTCATCATGGTGATACAGATGGTTCCCTACAGAAATAGTTACAGACACTTGCATGCATGACTTAGTATACATGGATATTTCCTCACTCTGTCAGTGGACAGGGCCTAGAAGAAAGAACTCACAGTGTCTTAAGTGTACCTAGATCATCGTTCTTGGTTTCTAATACCATTTTTCCCCAATGAAGGAACCAGAGCTCCTTGGAGAAATAGCTAATTCTTGGGCTGAAGTGGAAAATACACAAAGGTAGCATCCTGGAGTTTCAGAGAGAAAGCAAGTGCTAAAAACTAAAGCAAAACCCCAAAGCTACAATGATGGAGCATGTCAAGGGAAACAGAAGTCTACTGAACAGGCTCCTGATGGGTAATAGTTTGAGCATTTAAAAAAAGATTTATCTACTTTAATTTTTATGTATATGAATGCTTTCCCTACACATATGGACATGCATGATGCACATGGCTGGTGTTTGTGGAGGCCAGAGGAGTGTTAGATCCACTGGAACTGCAGTTACAGACAACTGTTTGCCACCATGTGGGGGTTGGGAACTCAACCCAGAACCACTGCAAGAACAGCAGATGCTCTTAATCACTGAGGCATCTCTCCAGCCCTGAGCAAAACTTTTAAAAAAGTTATACATAATCCAAAATATAAAATAAACATCAATATATATCTCAATATGAATAAATAACTGAATAAAACATCAAATGAGGGAGAATAGATAAATCTCCTATATAAAGAATTAATTCCAAGTATTTTTGTAAAAATTGAGTCCTCAAGGAGATGAAACCTAACTCCACATACCATAAATGTGGGCTGCATAAGGTGACTCCTTCCAAGCAGGACAAAGAAGAAAGAAGAAAAAGTAACTTTACAATGGAGGACTCTGGCATTCAGTAACCAAGACTAACATCACGATTAGTGACATGTCAGTAAACATGTGACCCTGAGACATATGATATGATATGATATGATATCATATCATATCATATCATATGATTAGATGGAGATGGCGATGGTACTTTATTTCTGTGGCACACTGCCCAAAGAACACATGACCAAATGCAATCTTGAGAAAAACACCATAGTAGTCCCAACTGAGGAACACTCTATGAAATACCTGGTTAGTACCCTCAAATTTTTCGGTTGTCATAAAAAATAAGGAACAGCTGAGAACTGCCAGTCAAATGGAACCCAAAGAAACATTTAAAACAAATGTAATGTGCTATACTAGATGGGACCTTGAAATAGAAAAGACATATTAGGGAAAAAAAAACATGAGAATCGGGAATAGAGTATGAATTTTTCTTAATAGGTCATTACTTGCTCATTCCTTCTGACAAACGTAGTGTACTAATGTAAGATGTACTAATTAAGACATTAATAGGGGAAACTATTCTTTTTTAGCCATAAAGGTCAGAGCTAATGTGACTGTAAGGGTCAATGCTGTTGTTGAATTCAGATGCTGATATTTCTGATTTTCATGTCTTCTTCCTCGTATATTGGAACCATGTGTCTCAGCTGTAAGCGTCCTGTCCCAGTCCCATACCCACTCCCATCACCCAATTGTGATGGAAACATAGTTTGTGTCCCTAAATGTTCTTCAGAGTGGGCATATCCCCTGGGCCCACCAAGAGTCCCATTCCTGTAAGACACTGTCTCTCCCCTTCCTGGCAGACATCAGTTGTCAAAAGTTCCTCAGGTTGGGCTAGGGTTTCTAACCTTCTTACTCACTTTCCTGTGTCTATGCTGGAATTTTGTCTGGTTTGAGCTTGCGTAGCACTTCTGCATGCTGTCCCAATTTCTGTGAGTTCATATGAGTAACTGACCAGCTGTCTAGAAGACTCTGTTTCCCTGTGGTCATCCACCCCCTCTAGCTCTTACAATCTTTCTGCCTCCTCTTCTACAATGATCCCTGAGCCTTGGGAGGTAAATTTACCATATGATCCAGTACTACCACTCCTTGGCATATAGCTAACGGATTCATACTGCTACAGAAATACTTGCACTGCCATGTTTCACTATCCCTTTTATAAGTCTAAAACTATTCCAAAGTTAAAAAAATAGTTTAAAGTAATTCCATTAGAAAAGAGAAAATAAAATATAACAACAGTGACAAAGCATGGGAGGCAGTGCGGTAACAACTGCTAGCTTTCCCAAATGCACAGCTAATTTTCCTTTCTTCCATAGTAGCAGCCACTTCTCCCTTTTACCGTCAATTTGATTTTGGTACACAGCCACTCAGATAAAGACCACGATTCCCTGCCTCCCTTGCAGGAAGGTGCTGCCAGTGTTGTTATATAGAAGTGATATGCACACATTCTAGGAGGTGTCCTTAAAGGCAACTGGCAGACACAAAGGTGACACACCATGGACCACAAGAGTACAGGCAACTCCCTAAGGAGACCAGCACCAAGTTTGCCTGGGTTCCTAATGACGCCATGGTTCACAAGCTCAGACTTTTACAGAAGAAACAAACTTCTGTCTCATTTAGATTTGGGTTCATTTGAGTCTTTGTAGCATAAAACCAAGCATGATCACCATAATTAAAATTGCCAGAGACAGAACAGCTCTTACCTATCAAGAATCATTTTCATAGAATTTATGGAGAATTTCTATCTCTAACAGATTCAGAGTCCTAGAGAATATTTAACTTTATTTCCAGATTAACTACTGTGGATTAAGCAACTGTTTATCACTTAAAAATTACTCAAATATTGGGGGCTGGAGAGATGGCTCAGTGGTTAAGAACACTGTTCTTGCAGAAGACCTGGGTTCAAATCCCAGCACCCACATGGCAGCTGACAGCTCTCCATAACTCCAGTTCCAGGGGATCCGACAGCCTCTTCTGTCCTCCACGGGCATTGCACGACACAGGTGCACTTACCTACATGCAAGCAATACATGCATACACATGAAATTAAAATAATAAAATATTCAAAATTTTTTTTGATTTCTCAAAAATTGACAAGGTATGAAGTTACTAGCTCATGGCTGTGCTACACCTGAAATTCTCCTTTCATTAATAGGGCTTTGTCTTTTTTGCCTTAAAACCGCAGAAAGATATTTCAGTACTATCTCACATTCTAACAGAGGACTTGTACAGTTTTCATTTTTAAAAAACTTCACTACTCTCTTTGGCAGAATCTGCACTGTAAAGTGTTCTTAATGCTTCTTTTGAAAATCACTTATTTAAACAATTCATTTCCATGACTACAATCTTTCCTTCCATATTTCAACTTCAACCATCCTACTGCAATCATTCACATGCCACCCTGGGACCGTTAGCCCACATACCACTCACCCTTTGGTCTTTGCTTCCCATCTTTTCCATGTATTAGAGGTACTCTTTCCAAGCAGGAGTGGTGGCACATGCCTTTAATCCCAGCACTCAGAGGCAGAGGTAGGTAGATCTCTGTGAGTTCTAGGCCAGCCTGGTCTACATAGTGAGTTCCTGGCCAGCTGGGACTACAGGGAGACCCTGTTTCAAAAAGACCAAAAAATAAAAAATAAAAATAAAAATAGATACATCCTACATTTGCTTTGCTCTATTCTGTTTTCATTTTACTCACACAACAAAAATTAGAAACCTGGATGGACCCAATATTTCTTTCTTTTCTTGCTCAGTTAAGTCTTACTGGACAAAGTCAAAAGCCAAGGAGATTGGTTATCTTACAAGTACCTATTTCTTAGTCAAATTTGCTGCCAAGCGAACCTATTGCAATTCCTTGGTCAACTCATTTTCTTATTCTCTACAGCTATTTCATAATCTTTCTCTACCTTCCCCCAAACTCCTATGATCTGTGGAAGCCAGCCTCCAAGATGGTCCCTAATGACCCCTGCCTCCAGTTACACTGATCATACCCTTGTGTAGTCCCCACTCACACTGCTCCAGGGTTGGTCTATGTGACCAAAAGAATACTGCAAAGATGATGATGGGATGTCACTTCCAAGATTAGTTTATAAAAAGCACGTTGGCTTCCATCCTAGTGCTCTCTCACCTCATTCACGCAGGGAATCCATAGTGAAAACTGTCCCGTGGATAGGTCCTACAGAAGGATGATCCTTTTTGTTATTTCACATGTAGGAGTAGTTTGCACCACATATACGCAAATGCCCGTGGAGGCCAGAAGAGGGCATCAGATCCTCTGGAACTGGAGTTACAGATGTAGGCCACCATGTGGGTGCTAGGAACTGAACCTGGATCTTTTCCAAGAGCAGTTATGTGCTTGTAACTACTGAGCCAGACAGATCAAAGGCCATAGGAGAGAACTTATCGCTATTATTCTGCTACACGGACACAGTATTAAACTGACTCCTAATGAGTTACTGCTATCCGCATAGACAAATGCATCTCTCAACTCTCACAGAGGAGGGGACGGAAAGACTGTAAGAGCCAGAGGTGGTGGCTGAATATAAGGAAATTGTGTTTTCCAGACAGCAGGGCAGTCATTTGTGTGAATTCACAGCAATTATGTCATCATGCACAAGGCCTACATAAGCTTAAGCCAGACAAATTCCTAGCACAGAGGAGACAAGGTGGGTAAGAAGCCCCAGCTCTGAGAACCATTGGCAATCGATAGCTTGTGGGAGAGGGAGAGTTAGTTTTCTTTAAGGACGTTACACTGGTCAGGCTAACCAGGCTCCAGGAGATGGATCCACACTGAAGGGTCTTTGGCAACATAAATTAGAATTGACAGAACTTAACAATATAATAAAGTGCATGAAATAGGGAAGGGGCAGTAAGAAGGTGCAGATAGGGGAAGGGGTCTGAATATGATCAAAATACATTGTATGCAATTCTCAAAAAATTCAACAAAATATTTAAATAAAAATGTTTTAGGATTAAGTTCTATAATTCTCTGAAAATACTAAGAAAATGCATACAGACTATTTTAAGATGTTTCAGATATCATTGGATATATTTCACTTTGCTCCAGATAATCAGAAATCTCAGAAAATGTCTTCTTATTTAGGCAGGGGGCAAAACTAAAATCAGCAAAGAAAGTACTGAAGAAAGCTAGAGTTACATGGCATATTAAACTTGCAAAATGCAATATCCTTATATGGCTTCCTTTCTTGATCTATAAATGACATTATTTGTATAAATATATTAAGCCAAAAAAACCCACAAAACAAAAACAAAAAGGATGGTCCTTCCTGTAGACAGCTATGTGAATGAGTCTGGTCTGACATGGCCCTTCTAGCCCCAGATAAGTCCTCAGCACAATACCAGCAAACCATGTCACTTCAACCTTCTTAGAGGCTGTAGAGCCAGAATATATCCAATGATATCTGAAACATCTTCAAATAGTCTATATGCACTTTCTCAGTATTTTCAGCTGATACCCCAGGATTCCTAACCCTCAGAAAGTGTGTCAGGTAAAGAATGGTAAGTTTCTGGGACATTTCTTTTTTTTTAAATTTTACTTACTATTTTTATTTTATGTGTATGCATGTACTGCCTGCATGTAGGTAAGTGCACCCATGTCATGCAATGCCTGCAGAAGACAGAAGAGACTATCAGATCCCCTGGGACTGGAGCTACGGACAGTTGTTAGCTGCCATGTGGGTGCTTGGATTCGAACCCAAGTCTTCTGCAAGAACAACCAGTGTTCTTAACCACTGATTCATCTCTCCAGTCTCTCTGGGACATTTCTTACAAATAGCTCATATACCCTCCTATAATCAGCAGATAGTCTCACTTCCTATTTTATAAAATAGAAACTATCCACAGGAGCTCCACTTTCTCTCCATATACACTACTTTACCAATGGGGGAGCTGTCCCTCCTCCCAGCAAAGGCCATTTCCTCCCTATGCGCTGGAGTCCATCTGTCCTTGAGACATACACCATGAGACATATGCCAGTGAGTGCTGTCTTTCTCATTCTCAGATTCCTTCTTTCAAGCTGATTTTATTTTCATTCATTTCTTTCTATTATATTTATTTATTCAGGGTGTGTGTGTGTGCACGTGCGTGCGTGTGTATTTGTGATAATTTGAAGAAGCTGGTTCTGTCCTTCCACCATGTGGGTCCCAGGAATCGAGCTAAGGTGGTCAGGCTTGGTGGCAAATGCCTTTATCCCCTGAATCATTTTGCTGCTCCCTCAAGTTGGCTTTAAAGATTCAATTTGCTTGCATGAAATAGAGAAAAGGGAAAGACAGCGGCCTTATTCAGCCTTCTTCATCTTTTACCTATTTCCCCATGGCATAGACTACTAGCTCTTCCTTATATTTATGTATTCTTTTTCCTTTTTGGTAACAGAGGACAGTGTTTTGTTGTTTCTGTTTTACAGTACTGGGATGGAACTCAGAGCTTTTCACATGCTAAGTAAGTACCATGCCATTGAGCTTCTCTACTATTTATTCCATTTCAAAATTTTAGTTTGAGACAGGGTCTTGTGAAGTTGGCCCAAACTTTGGATCCTCCTATCTTAGCAGGGATTATAGGCACGTGGCACCATGCCTAGCTAAGGGCAAATGCTTTTATCTTTGAAGTTGGCAGAGTAGCAGGAGACTTCTCTGTCATTTCAATCTGTCAACACTATTTGTGCAATAAGCTCAAACAGAACAGAAAAAGAAATTATTAGACGGGGATGGAAAGAAGTTGAAATCCTTACTTGTTTTCTCAGAAAAAAATTCACATATTTAAATACATTCTTATCATCCACACCCCTCAACCATATGAAGATCTCAATTAAAAATAAGTTTTCAAAACAGACATATAATAAAGGATACAAATGCTCCCACTACAAACGTTGGGTTAAAGACATGGTTCTGGAAGGTGAACAGTGTCAGCCCCATGTAGGAGAAGATGAAATTCTCTGCCAAGAAATTGAGAAGCTCAAACAACTGAAACAAAATTGTAAAAGGTTAGTCCAGTAAGTTTCACACTGTAAAAACACGAGTGACAGACATTTCAAATATGGAAAGCTCATACATATACCTGAAAATATGTGACTCAGAGGAGAGCACATGGATTCTATTCTAGTCTCATTGAAAGAGCCTGAAATGTTGAGCCTTCACATTCCCCATCAGCTCTCTCACACATTCCCTTCCCCAAATCACCATCATTGATTACTCTCCTCCTGCTTCTCCAAACCCAGTTTTTCATTTTGAATGTTGCTTGGGTTCCTGCCACTGCCCTGGTTTAGCTTTTTCACTCTCTGTCCATGATGCTGCAAGACCCTAAATGGTAAGCCCGGCATGCCCATTTCTCACCTCCACTCAATGAACCTCTACAAATGAGTTTCAAGGTACAATCTTCTCTATGAGCTACAAGACACAGTCCAGCTTCTTTTGCCCCAACATTGAATTCTGCATGACCACTCTCTTACCACTGGTGTTCTGTCACCTTCACTTTTTCCTATGTCTTAGCCCCTCATTTAGGGACTAAGCCTCCTAAAGTCAGGGCTTCTCTCTGGTAGCAGGTTCCCAACACCCTGTTAAGGTCCCTGCTGCCTGTCAAGTTCCACCCATTCATTTACTGTTTCCCCGCATGTTAGTAAGAGTAGGTGTACCAGACTTGTTTGGTCAAGTGACGGTCCTTCAGAAGCTCATATCCTTTAGTCATGGTACTTATCTGTGCCTACTCTTTCGCAGGAGACATCTGCCCCCACAATAGGAAGGAGATAAGAGCTTGGTCTCGGGAGTCTAAATGCTAAGGCTTAAACCATGCCTTCCCTATTTGCTAGTTCTGTGGCTTTGGACAAGTTAGTTGATTTTTTTGGAGGTGAGTGCTTACTATGTAGTTCAGGTTAGCCTGGAATTTACTGTGTATCCCATTCTGTCCTGCTTCCAATTTCCAAGTGCTTGTGTGTGTGGAGGGGCAAAGTATGTAAATGTGGACACACTTGTGCCACAATACACGTGTGGATGCCAGAGGCTAACCTCAGGTGTTCGTTCTTGCCTTCTACCTTATTTGCAACAGGGACTGTTATTTTTCTGCTGTGTGCAGCAGGCTAGGTGGCTGGTGGGCTTCTAGGGGTTTTCCTGTTTATACCTCTCATTTCCCTTTAGGAGCACTGTAATTACACACATTCCAGTTTTTATGCACATTCTAGAGATTTAAACTTTGTGTGGAGAGTACTTTTACAGCTTGAGCCATCTCCCCAGTCCCCAAGCGCTTTGATTACAGGTATGTACCACATACCTGGCTTAGTCTTTTTAAAAATAGAGTTGTAGGAATGGAGGACCACCAAATAAGAAGTCCTGGGTTTAATCTCCAAAACTGCTCAAAAAGAGCAGTTACCAAAACTAAGAATCAATATTAAAACAATTATATACTTTATTACCAAAAACTAAGAATCAATATTAAAATAACTATATATTGTTCTTGAAATGGTTTAATATACTTATTCTTATTTACTCATTTAATGATAATAGCTAGTTTCTTGGGTTTTTTATTAAAATTTTTTAATTATTTTTTATTAAGACAGAGTCTCCTGTAGCCCCAGTTGGCCTGGAACTCACTATGTAGACCAGGCTGGCCTCGATCTCACAAAGATCTGCCGGCCTCTGCCTCCCAAGTGCTGAGATTAATAGTTTCTTCACTTCTTACTATATGCCTTATTACTAAGTAGACACACACCCCTCATATTTTAATATCATGACTCAAAGAGACAAGTACTATTACTTTCTCCATTTTAAAATGACAAAACTCAAATACATAGAAATTGCTCCTCATCACACAACCAGAAAACAGTAGAGCCCATATTCAAAGCAACAGTGAATCCAGAGTCTCCACTGTATTCCTGAGCACAGAGGTTGGCAACCTTCCTGTAAACTGACAGCATAAATAGTTGAGGCTTTGCAGGTCATAAGGTGTCTTTCACAACTCAACTCTACCAGTGTAGCACAAAAACCAGCCATAGGCTGTACATTAAAAAGATGAGTATGTCCCTGGGAAGATCAAACTTCATTAATGGACACTGAAACTGAGTTCCATATAACTTTCACAAATAACAAAATATCCTCCTGTTCTTTCCCCAAACATTTAAAAGCATAAGGATATTCTCAGTTCACAGACTGGCAAGAGCCAGATTTAACCTAAGGGCTACAGCTTGCTAACACATGTTCTACTTTTCCTGCCCTTCTTTTTATTTCTGCTTTACTTGTCTGTTTCCCCTAGGCCATTCCAAAACCATCCCATCCTTTCGCTGCACCATTTCCTCAAGATGCTTCCAGCTCTTCAAGCCTCACACCATTTTCTCTCTTCCCAGATGTTTTATACATAAAACATAGAACTCTAAGTACAGTAGCTGGGATTCATACAAGTTGAGTCATTTATGACGGAAAGTTTCCTATCACCAACAAGACTTGAAGCTCTTACAGGGGCTTTTTATGCCCTGCCTTGCTCTCTAAAAAAAAAAAAAAAACAAAAAAAAACTAAGCCCTCCCCTGCCTAACTGCTTCTCTTCTCTATATCCAGGGTATAGAGTGAACTGGTAAGTGGGATTTGTAACCTCAATGCAATGCTTGAGAGGGAAGTCTAATTTCTAATATCCTCCTGTTCAATGAAGGCTTGGGGAAAACATGGGACATGCACTACACTTGCATCTCCAGAACCAAAACAACAACAACAACAACAACAAAAAAAAAAAACCCGAACTGTTGCTTTGGCCTTAGCACTGGTTTTTGCAGACTCCTCTTGGTATTTCTAGCCATCTGCAAAATTGAAAGCTCATAGGTCTCACTACAATAATAAGGCAGCCACATGTTCTTATTTCAAACATTACTTTGTGTTTGTGATTTTGTCTTATGTATCTCCTGAGACTGGAAAATTATATGCCTATTTCCTTAATAACTCTTTCAGGGCGCCTACTCATGCAGTACCAAGCCTACGACAGTCCTCTGAGGGTCCTGAAAACAGCAGCATTGCAGGGCCCAAGTAAAGACTACGGGAAGTTAATTTTTCTCTGTGTGGCCCAGCAGACCAGTCAGAAGGTAGCCTTATGTACATTGCACAACAGCAGTTCTAGTCAGTCAGAGTGGGTTTCCACAACGATCCTCTTACCAGACACAGGATTAGGAAGCTACTACCCAGCAGCTAACGGACTAGTTATCAGAAGCACAGTACTAACAGTTTCTGGTCACTCTGCTAGCTTACTGCCTGTCACCTAAAAGCTGCCACCCTTTAGCATGCCACTCCCATCTATTTCTAGAGTCAAAGGAGGAGTAGACCAAAGATTATTGTTAATCTTTTTTTAAAAAAAAGTTTTGACTTCATTAGTGCATTAGAAATTGTTCACATTTAGATATTCACCTTGAGATTTGATAGCTGCTACTTGTAAAAAACAAAACAAAGAAAAACCCCAAAAACCTCAGTACTCGTGCAAATAAACCAGTCTTCCATGTGCATTAGCATCCATGTAAAATTTCTCCACTGTTTATATACAAAACACTCACCACGTTGGCAGGGAAAATACATAGTTTCATAGAAAAAACTATAATGTATCTCTTGTATGTATGAACAATACACACATAATACAAGGTACACAGTATTTACAAAATATAAAATATCATACAAGCTGTTTGTATGGAACTGTAAGCTCATCTTTTGTATTTGAATGCTACAACATGGCAAATTTCCATTGTTGTATCAATTTCCTTTTAGAGTGCAGGGATTTGGGAAAAACTATGTTTAACAAACATACCGAATCCTAAAAATCTAAGTCTGAGCTTTCAGGAGCATTTTTGAGTGCACTGCCATCAGCTCCCTGTTCTGGTTGGAATTTTCAGCAGTGCTTCCCATCCAGTAACTAGGAGGCTTTGGAAGAACACTAGGATAAGGTGGATCACTAAACTCTGCCTCAGCATAATTTTCTTTCAGGCTCACTTCAGTTAGAAATGCTGATTTCTTCAAATGAGTGTTTTGAATGTTCTCGGTGTTTTTAAAAGGCTTTCTTTCCTGCTTCTGCATTTTATCAGGAGAAGCAAAATCCCGCCAAAAGTTACTGTAATTCCTTTTTTTTTGCAGAGGTGATCTTGGTTACTGGCAAGTTATTTTTGCTTATCTGTCTATCTTTGTTCCCACAAGTGTACAACATGCACAAGTTGGCTGTGGGGAAGAATAACTTTCTCTGATTTTTCCATCTTTGATTTTAAAACTGAGGAAGAAAATTTTATGCCCCCATTATAAAGTTTTCTTACCTGCTTCGTTCTATGCTGAGATTCTGTGGATAAATTATTGTATGTATAATGTGCTTGGGTGATGCCGCAGAATAATACCGCAACCACACCTGCAAAGACAGTGAGGTTCAAGCTCACATAAAAGGCAGGCTCCTACATCTTATACCAAGGCTCTTATTTTACAGAAGAAGACTTTATGCTTACTGCTCACATTTTCATTGATTTTGACTTACTTTGTTGAGAGCAATTAATTGCTTCCACTGAAAGTCTTTACATTCTAACCTGTAGCCTGAATCCCAACCACAACAAGCACGCTCAGATATTAAAGGCGTTGATCCCCTTGGAAAAGTGGCTCTCTAAGTCACTCCTCACTGGGGTCTACAATCCAAAGGAGCAAGTCACATACCTGTGAATCCCCATGCTTCGGCCAAGAGGAAGGTGCTCCAGGACATCAAGAAGAACAAGCCCGTCTCCAGCAACTGGAACTCCCGCAATTTGGTGAATTTTGTCACGTAAGACTGTTAAGCTTGGCAACAATATCTCAAAATACATAAATATGACTACAAAAGGAACAGTCAATGCAAGGTAGTCTGGAATTAAGAGAGAGGCTCTTGAGTCGAACACAAAAGCCACAAAGAGGCAGCAATGTGAAGAAATTCTTGGAATAAGATCTTACAGATATGTCAGCTGCCTTCCTATCAGTGAGAATATCTCATAGCTTAGGTGTTCTTACTGATTTATGGGTACAACATACCTTGCAGAAAATATACTAGAAGACAGAGGTGAGAGAAACAGACTGGTCACACAATCACACCAACTCTATTAATTTGTGGCCCAAAGCAAGACAGCTTCCATAATTAGAACAATTTGCATTTATAAAAACATATAACTTCTGTTGGAGTCCACATGTATTTGGTCCTCTAATTCATCTGCAAAATACAGAATTCATCCCATGATGAAGAAATGGAGGTGCTACACACTTCCTTACACTAATCTAAAAAACATATATTGGGCCAGGCAGGGTAGTGCATGCCTTTAATCCCAGTAGACAGAGGTGGATCTCTGTGACTTAGAAGACAGCCTGGGCTATATAACAAGTTCCAGGCCAGCTGAAACAGTCCCCAAAACAAAAAATAGTATATATTGGGTGACAGTGCAAGGGCCTGTGCCAAGTTTTGACAAATCTTAGCTTAGAATCTAGAGTCAATTGATGAACTATGTACTGTAACAAATGACGAACAAAACATTTCCTACCCCAGGGAACTTGTACCATGGAAGAGATTCTGTCTGTACTGGCTCTCTTCAAAATATTTTTACTGCCTTTTATGCCCCAGTTCACCTATTAAAAAGCCATTAGAGAAGTCTCTTCTAGTACAAAACTGAAATATAGCAAATCAAGAGATTCTTCAAGAAGAGTCACACATTTGTCTTAAAGACATGAAAGTGTCTTTAAGATTGATAGTTGGATGGGGCTGCAGAGATGTGCGGTTGAGTGCTTATTGCTCTTCAAGAGGACCCAAGTCGGGTTCCCAGCACCTACATTGGGTGGGTCACAACCACCTGTAGCTCCAGCTCCAGAGGGGCGCAACCCCCTCTTCTGGCCTTTTCAGGCATTACAATCATGTGCACATACACAGACATATAAACACACAATACACAAATAAAATTTTTTAAAAATACTTTAGGGGCTGGAAAGATGGCTCAGTGGTTAAGAACACTGGTTGTTCTTGCAGAAGACCTGGGTTCGAATCTCAGCACCCACATGGCAGCTAACAACTGTCCATAACTCCCATCCCAAGGGATCCAACATCCTCTTCTGACTTTGGACATTGCATGACACAGGTGTACTTACCTAGGTGCAGGCAATACATGCATACACATAAAATAAAAATAATAAATAAAAATTTTAAAAAGTTAAAAATAAATAAATAAATAAACACTTAAAAAATTTATAGCCAGGAACTTTGGGGCTCATCTAGTCCTACTCAATTCTCCTTACCCTTTACTCTCTGGACTGAGATCCAAAGAGTTCAAGTGTCAAAACCTCTAGCATATTTGTGTCTGCCGGTAGGGGCCCATGTTTATTTATCTTTGATATGCAGAGCACAGTATCTGGCATGTAGCAGGCAATCGGGAAATGCCTCTGAATGAATGTACAAATCACCTGTCAGTACTTCTAGCTAGTGACAATATCAGGACTACAGCCCAAGGCTCTGGTGAAAAAAGTGATTAGGAAAACAGATGAACTCTTCCATATACTCACCCAGGAACTGCATTCCATGGGTCACCATGACCTTACATTGTCTGTTCTACTAAACAAAGAGTAGAATAATCAGAGACTTTGGGGAATGCATTCACTTTACATCAATTTAATCTACAATCATAAAATTCAACCTTAAACTCCTTAAAGAGATGCTGTGTCTAACCAGAGACTCTTACAGTGCAAGATTTAGGGCATCCTGACATTGTGGTACATGCCAATAATTCTAGCACTCAGGAGGCTGACGTAGGAAAATCATGAAATCGAGGGCAGCCTGGGCCACATAATAAAATTCTGTCTCAGAAAAGGGTATGGGGACTATGGATGAAGCTCAGTTGGTAGAGGGCTTGTCTTACATGCATGAATTCCTGGGTTCCTTCCCTAATGCCACATGAACTGGGTATGGTGGTACATACCAGTATTTCTAGCACTTGGGAAGTGGAAGGAAGAGGATCAGAAATTCTAGGGCATCCTCAGCTACATACGGAATTTAAAGCCATGCTGGAATACATGAGATCCTGTCCCCCACAAAAATGTTTTAGGACACTGGCTCTGCAGAACAATGAAGTTGCTGCTTTATGTTTTCACATCAAGTTCTTGGTTATAAGATAAATAACTATAAAACAATTCCAACCATGGGTTGCTTCATCCAGTTACCTGAGTAGGTTAACAATAAAAAATAAGTATAGTAAAAGGATATTAAAGCTGTCACCACTCCTGTCGCAGCACCCATTGCAAAAGATCCACTGAAGATCCCAAGGAAGATCCCAATAGACTTGAACATGGCTGTGACATCAAAGGTGTGACTGTTGTCTCCAGCTGGTTGGTATGCCACTATTGAGCTACAAAAGACAGATTGCTCTTAATTCTAGAAGCAATTTTTACTTTAAAAATAGTATCTAAAGCTGGGCATGGGAACACACACCTGTAATCTCAGCATTTGAGAGGCTGAGGTAGGAATATCACCAGTTCTAAGATAGCCTAGGCTACATAGTGAGATCCTGTATCAACAAAACAAAACAAACAGAAAACCAGAAAAACATTTTCTAGTATAGAACTTTAAAGACAAAAATCAGAGGAAGAAAGAGAACCCCAAATCTTTGGATGAGAATTGCCAAAATAAGGACAAAAAATATCCTGGGGTTTATGCAGCTAACAAGAAAGCTCAGCTTTTTTTTTTTTTAAAAAAAAGTAACAGTTTCAAGAGCAGAACATTGTAAAAGCCTCTATATAAAAGTTTTACCAAGTCTTTTCATCCTCAATACTGCAGTGTTATTTCTGTGTGTGATTCTGTTGAAGAATTTACTTGTTCTGAGTGCCACAAAACACTAATATACTAATGAAAACAACCTAATGAAAAACTCCACTTGTTTCCCGCAGAGGCATAAGAATATAAAGAATATTTTTCAATACTTAACCCAGTTGCATTTGGTTTGTCTTATGGGAAAACGAAGGTAAATAAAGGACCTTTCCAACTTTTAAAATACCAGAATGGGCCAAATGCTTAATAGCTATTCACTCACTGAAATAGACTTCTATAAGAAAAAGGACTCAAAAGGCCTTCCAAGGAATTAGAATCCACTCAGGAGTACTTTGAGTGTACCCAGCTGGACCCTCCACCCTAAACTTCTGAAAGAGAGTCACTCTGTGCCAAGCCAACACAGGCAGTTATAAGAGACACTCTCCATCCTGAACTCCAAGTCCAAACCTGGTCTGAAAAAGCTTCTTTATAACAGTCACCCCAAGAAATAGAAATGGCTGAGAAAAATCACTCTTGCCAGCAGGTCTCTGCCAGCAGTGCTTACAGTCACTAAATCAGCTCTCATCTCAGTGAATTGAGGCTACCTCAATTAACTTTATAAAGTTATATAAAGAAGCTTTATAAAAAGTCCAGACTGAAAGACATCATATAAGAAAAGGAATAAAAACACATTCCTAAGACTATTATTAGCTCTCCTTGTTGTTATTCTAATGTGTCTTTCCTGGTTCGAGGCTAAAAAGTGTGCTACTTCTACAATGCATAACAAGTGCTTTTCACAGCTTCCATGTTAAACTGCTAAAAATCTAAGACCAAATCAAAATTTAATAATTTGTATCTATTTTACTGAAGTACAATATCAATTTGTTTAATGACATAAACAATTTCTGACATGCAATCTGAATTAAAATTTTTACACATTTGTGTTTAAATGCTCAATCTAACCAGATCATTTGGATTTTATACTATTTTAACAAACATTAAATGGTTTTGAAATATCAAGATGTTTACATATACACAAACAGTCACAGCATTGTCAGTGAGATCTGACTATGCCATGTAACATTAAAATACAATCTGCAAAAAGGATAAAACACTTCACAGCAACCGAGTGCAAGGCCAGCCTGGTCTACATAGAATGTTCCAAACCAGCTGGGGCTACTGGGAGACCCTGTCTCAAAAAAAACAAAAATAAAAATTTTAGATGAAGCAAAACATGGATGCCATGCCTGCTATCATTATTTTCTTCTTTAATCAAAAAAAAATTTAAAACTCATGGAAAACATGACGGTCTTGTCTTCGTTTTAGGCAAATGCTGACCTCTGAAATGACATTTTAACTTGCTTTTTCCATATCAGTAAACATTTTATCTTGTGACAAAAACATTTAAATGAATAGTTAAAAAAAGAACCCCAATAGGGGCTGGTGAGATGGCCCAGCGGTTAAAGAGCACTGACTGCTCTTACAGAGGACCCAGGTTCAGTTCCCAGCATCCACATGGTGGCTAACAACTGTAACTCCAGTTCCAGGGGATCTGACGCCCTCTTCTGGCCTCTGTGGGCATTTCATGACTGGACCCACTTACATACATGCAGGCAAAATACTCATACACATAAAACAATAAATAAATCAAAAAGTTTAAAAATCCTAATAGTCATCCAATATATACTTGAGGAAAAAAAATCATCACATCATCTACTACCCTACAGATGTGTTTTATTTCCCTTCTATATTTATTCTCTCCCCTTTCTGTTACAGGGATACTATTTCACATTTAGTTAGAATCATAGTGAATACACAGTTTTGAATTGTTTATGAGTCAGGGTCCCATATGTAGAGTAGTCTTGGCTGGATTTGAACTTACTGTATAGCTGAGGATGACCTTGAATTTCTGATCCTCCTGCCTCCACCAGCTAAGTGCTGGGAATATAGGTATTCACCACTATGCCTGGTTTTAATGCAGTGCTAGAGGACTAAACCCAGGGTGTCCTGAATACAAACCAGTCTAGCAAGCAACTGTGCTACATCCCCAGCCTGCAGCTTTGAATTCCACCTCTTTAACCAACAATGAAATACGAATTTCCCAGCATCCACATGGTGGCTAACAACTGTAACTCCAGTTCCAGGGGATCTGACGCCCTCTTCTGGCCTCTGTGGGCATTTCATGACTGGACCCACTTACATACATGCAGGCAAAATACTCATACACATAAAACAATAAATAAATCAAAAAGTTTAAAAATCCTAATAGTCATCCAATATATACTTGAGGAAAAAAAATCATCACATCATCTACTACCCTACAGATGTGTTTTATTTCCCTTCTATATTTATTCTCTCCCCTTTCTGTTACAGGGATACTATTTCACATTTAGTTAGAATCATAGTGAATACACAGTTTTGAATTGTTTATGAGTCAGGGTCCCATATGTAGAGTAGTCTTGGCTGGATTTGAACTTACTGTATAGCTGAGGATGACCTTGAATTTCTGATCCTCCTGCCTCCACCAGCTAAGTGCTGGGAATATAGGTATTCACCACTATGCCTGGTTTTAATGCAGTGCTAGAGGACTAAACCCAGGGTGTCCTGAATACAAACCAGTCTAGCAAGCAACTGTGCTACATCCCCAGCCTGCAGCTTTGAATTCCACCTCTTTAACCAACAATGAAATACGAATTATATAAGCAATATATTTAAGAATTCAAAATAGCATAAATAGCATTATTTATTTAACCATCCCCCATTATTAGATATTTAAAAGCTATTCTAGGGGCTGGGAATATAGTTAAGCAATAGAGCACTTGCCTAGCATGCAAAAGGCCCAATGTTTTGATACGAAGCAGCACAAAAATTAAAAAAAAAAAACTAGACTTCAAAAGTTGCTCCTAATATTTGCTTCTATAACAGTATAGAAGAACATCTTTGTGACTTTTTATATATCTTGGACTATATCCTTGTTCTACACTCATAGAAAGAGTGTATTATTATATCTACAACTTTTTTTTTTATGTGCTGATCAACTGCTTCCAAAGCAGCTTTCATTTTGGGGGAGAAATATGACAATATCTATCCATTTTTTAAATGGTTTATAGCCCTCTATCTAGAAATTCTGCTTTTAAAACATATTCTTGATTTTAAAACCTTATGGTACAGGTAAAGGCACTTGTTGCCAAGTCTGATGACCTGAGTTCTATCCCCAGAACCCACAGGGCAGAAGGAGAGAAGGAGCTCCTGCAAGTTGTCCTCTGACCTCCACTCACTGAGCCATGTTTCCAGCCCTTAAAAATATTTTTAAAGGATTGTAAATTTAACAGGCTCAAAAAACAGAGACACAAGTTCCAAAATTAAATTGAAAGGGTTGACTTAACCTGTTCGTTGCCAAACAATTCTTTCAGAAAGGCATTCCCACGCCTGTGACGCAAAACTACTTTATGGAATATACACAGCAATTGGTAAACTAAGGGAATGCAATACAAGTAGACTATATCGAACATGTATAGTATAGGCCAATGAAAGATGTCTAGTAACCACCCACGGACAGCAACACAACTGGTTTCCCTCCTGCCTTTAGGTGGGAACCCATTTGCTCAGCTCCATCAAGACGCGCCCCTAGCTAAAAATTCCACTGCTACAATGATACTCTCTGAGTAAAACCTCCATGAAGGCTGCAGCAGAGCATGTGATGAATTAACCTATCTCCTGTCAGTTAACCTATCTCCTGTCAGTTCAGAAAGCTGCTAGCTATGCACCAACCTCAAGAGAATTAAGAAAGGAGCCAGGCATGATAGTGCACACTTCTAATCCCAGCACTCAGGAGGCAGAGACAGGCAAATCTCTATGAGTTTGAAGCCAGCATGGTCTATATAGTGGGTTCTACACCGGTTGGGCAGACAGGGAGACCCTGTCTCGTTTCTATCAGGTTTATTTCACTCACAGAAAGCAGTCTGAGAAAGGCTACAATAGGAGAACTGTAGCCCTTTGTGAGGACCTTTATGGGAAAGCTTTCTCCTTTTCACACACTTCTTTCTCCACGAACACTAATACCAACAAGCTCAAACTCTTTCAGTGTATTTGTTTTCCTTAATGCTAATCAAATACGAAAGTTACAGGAAATAGGTTAGTGAATAAATGAAAAAAGTAAAGTACACATTAGTTTAAGATAGGACCAGACCAGAACAGAGATTTTTTTCTGGATTTTAACTCATTAGGGTAATGAGAAAGGAACACATCACTAAGATGATGAAGCAGTAAAACAATTGTCTAGGATGAGGAATTGATGGTATAGGTAACTGCCTATACACAGTATTCTCTTCACTTAGCACTGGCGATCTCACATATACCTCTGTACTAGAAGCTTCAAGATCCTTATAGCTTCATGTTGCTGTAACACATAGATTACAAGTACACTGTCTACTTCTTCCTCCCTTCATACATTATACAGTTTTTATCTTGCACCCATCATCACTGAAGGCACTTACGTTTAGCATCAGCACCTATATTAGTTATAGTCTTTGGATTTTATCTCTTCAATTGGGTTTACGTTAGTTATATAAAAAATTCTGGAAACACAGCAGAGAAGCAAGAAACATAATATGGCATTCATAAAAAAAGGGTTTGACCTTTAAGACACTGCCATGCACATCACCGAAGGGATTACTATTACATCTCAAAAAGGATTATTTCTCATTGTGTAGTAAAGGCAACAGTGGCACTCAGGCAATGCAAACTAGAGTCAGTGACTCTTTTATAGCTAAGTAGAAATAAGGAGAGAAATTAAAATGAGAAAACATGAATGGCTTTTTCTTCTTGCTCACAGAAAGTTTTGCTGTAAGATAAAGGCAGCAGGTTCACATGATTATATATTTCCTTAGTAAGAGTGGCTAGGCAAGGGTGACTTCCTCAGGGATTCAGAACCATTCTTCTGCTTTCAAAACACCTTGTAATAACACATAGAATAAGCGGGGCATGGTGATGCATGCCTATAGTCCCAGCACTTGCGAGGCAAAGGCAGGTGGATGTCTGTGAGTTCAAGGCCACCTGGTCTACATAGTGAGGTCCAGGCCAGGAGCTGGGGCTACAGGGAAACCCAGTTTCAAAAAACAACAACAATAAAAATAGCATAGAATAATTTTGATAATTAGATTAAAGGTATCACTCATTTAATAATTATCTTCAATAAAAGTATAACATGCTGAGATAAAAATTTATTTCAGATGACTATTTTAAATAAGAGAATTAAACTACAATATATTTCTCAATTATCAAGCTGATAAAATTATAAAAATTGGACAAATAGTCTATCAGGGAAGCCACAAGCAAATACATACTCTCATCATTTGATGGTTAAGGTATAAAGTAACACAATCTTTTGGCTAGCAATTTTCCAATGTTAAATAAAATTAGGATTGTATTAGTTATCCTTTAAACCACCCACAAATGTCAGTCACTTCTGAGAATTCTTCCTATCATATACCTATATCTGTGCAATATGAAGAAAGTTATGTTAAACATTGCATATCATTTGGGATAGCAAAGAACTAAAAAATTCCTCATGAATCCAGCATTAAAAGACTGGGGAAAATTATAGTATAGCTCACACACGGATGACAACAAATCTACAAAGAATAAGAAAACTCTCTTAATATAAAGTGTAGCCAGAAAATAACCATGTTCTTACATACGCATATAGTGAGCTACTTTCAAAATCAGAAATGAGTGACTGGGGATGTACCTAAGTGTTAGAGCACTGCCTTAGCATGCACACAGTTATAGATGTAATCCCAGCACTGCAAAAAACAAAAATAAAAAAGAAATGAGGACAAAATAAAAATATATATTCATGTCTGTGATTACATTTCAACAAACACTAGAATATAAAAGAAACTAATAAAAATGGCTACCTCTAACGAGCTGAAATACAGGAAGAAAAGGATTCAAAAAAGATCATAATTTGTGTATAAACCTTTTCATATAATTTTGATTTTTTAGCCATATTAATGTATTAGCTATTCAAAAATTAAGTCTAAGTAAAAAAATTAAGCATTCATGTCATAATGTTAAAACAGTTAATAAAATTACACAGACACTATAACCATCATTATGTAAAAATATCATAAACAGAAAAACAGTAGAAGGAAACATCATAGAATATTTACAGGAATCGTTTTAATATGGTAGGAATATAAATAATAAATCTTTAATTTTTTATGTATTTTCTAAGTTATCTATAAAGCATATGTTCCTGGCAAAGCAAGGGAAAAAAGCCTCATTCTTCCAAATATTTGTATTCATAATGTACTTTATTCAACAAGTGACTTAACATCTAGTGCCCTGACATGTAACATTCAGAATAAAAAAAGAAACACTTACGAGGACAGCACTATGGCAACAGCATCATTAAGGACACTTTCACCAAAAAGGAGTGCATAGAGTTCCACGTCAACCTGAAGCTCGTGGAAGATGGCAAGAACAGTCACTAGCAAATAGAAAGAACCAGAAGAATATTTAGACATTACAAATATAATGTATATACTTCCCTCAATAGCTGATTATATGTTATTTAGACATTCATTTCTTCCTTTTTAAAAAAATTTTAAATATTTTATTTATTATTTTATTTTTATGTGTATGAGTGTATTGCCTGCATGTATGTGAGTGCACCCGTGTCATGCAATGAATGCCACAGAGGTCAGAAGAGGGCTTCCAACTCCCCTGGACCTGGAGTTAAGGACGGTTCGTAGCCGCCATGTGGGTGCTGGGAATCAAACCCGGGTCCTCTGCAAGAGTAGTCAGTGCTCTTAACCACTGAGCCACCTCTCCAGACCCTAGTTCTTCCTTTTTAATACTCTCTTACTGAATTAAAGATGTAGTAACTTTATGTAAATATGTGCCCCTAATTGTGTACATGCAACACCTAATTTCTCAAAAACAGTTGAAAACAACTGTGAAGACCTGAATTAGCCTACAATCGTCATGCAAATTTTAATAGTCTAGCTCTGAACTTTTTTCTGTACAGAATATATCCATAATTTCTTACAAATTAGGTCATGATGACTCTTGAATAAAGAAGAATATATGAACGACATCTCTGCAAACACCCCATTTTCCTTGGAGCTTTACAAGTAACTTCTATTTGACTTGCAAATTGCAAGCATACAAAGTTTAGTAAAGACTGTAGAAAATGAAACATGAGTTTAACATTGGTTGCCATAAAATGTATGACCACAATAACAGTTGCCATACTTAACTGAAGAAGAAGGCAACTATCAGATTATTACAGAGTAAGAACAACGAAAAACACGACTCCTTCTTTTAGAGAAGCAATTATACTAGAATTCTTAGAAAAATCAGGTAAGACTGAGAAGTTGCATTTGTAACTTTTTTTTTGGTCTTTTTGAGACAGGGTCTCCCTGTAGTCCCAGCTGTCCTGGAACTCACTATGTAGACCAGGCTGGCCTTGAACTCACAGAGATCCGCCTGCCTCTGCCTCCGAAGTGCTGGGACTACATGAGTGCACCACCACGACCAGCTGCATGAGTCACAAATTGCTCGCCCATTAAATAAACCTGAGCAAACATGAAAGATTAATATAGCTAGAGATGGAAAAGCATTTTCAAATGTCAAACATAAAAAACAGGAAGCTTGCATCTCACTTTAAAGTTTACTTTTATTTTACGTATATGAGTATTTTGCCTGCATGTATGTAGGCACTCCACATGTATGCAGTGCCAACAGAGACCAGAAGAAGGCATTGGATCCCCTGGAACTGGCGTTACAGATGGCTGTTAGCCACCATGTGGGTGCTGGGAACCAAACTTGCATCCTCTGAGTGAGCATCCAGTGTTCTTAACCACTTAGCTATCTCTCCAGTCCCAGGAAGCTTGTGTTTTAAAAGACATAATTTCTATTGCAAAACGTTGCAGCTGGCGTATACTGACCTCAGAGCATAGGTATGATAATATGTCAATGTCTACATGTATGAAATTCTCAAAAAGAAATAAAAAGTTTAAAAGCTTACCAAGAGAAAGAGAAAAGGAGACTGGAGAAATACTATTGAATTTTGAATAGAAAAACCTATGCCTCAACTTTCTAGAAAGATAGTAACTGCAAAATAATAGACTGGAGAAAGTGCCTATATAACCACCAAATCCATGAAACTTCATATAAGCAAAAGACGGTTGGTTGCTTGAGCTGTTCAGGCAATACTCCAACCAAACCAAAATCAGAAGGCTGAAACAATTTGCCACTTCAATCAACTTTGACTTCTCACAGGCTTTAGACTGTCAAGGAGCCTGCTTCTGCCAAAAAACAAGGAAACCTTGAGACCACAGGCTCCTACAAACCCATCCTAGCTTCACATTGACAACGGGAGCAACTACAAAAATAATGGGATGACTTGGGTGGTCTTTAAGGAAGCAATGTGATTTCCAGTTTTTTTTTATGTTAATCTAGAACCAGGTATGGTGGCTCACATCTGTAATTTCAGCACTGAGAAGATGATGCAGGAGGATTACCATGAGTTTCAGGCCGTGCAGGACTACATAATGAGTACCAGCCCAGCCTGAACTACATAGCAAGAAACTATCTCAAGAGAAAAATCAGTAGAGGCAGGCCAGATCTCTGTGAGATGGAGGCCAGCCTGTTCTACTTAGCGAGTTCCAGGCCAGCTGTGGTTACAGGGAGACTCTGTCTCAAAAAGACCAAAACAAAACAAAATAAAAACAAATGACCAAAACAAAATAAAATAAAGTGACCAAAACAAAATAAAAACAAAAAGACCAAAACAAAACAAAATGATGTCAAACTTAGCCAGACCTAGTGCCACAAACCAGTAGTTACAGATACTCCAGCGGCTTAGGCAAGAATATCCCAAGTTCAAGAACTGCCTTCGCTATGGAATGGGTTGAAGGACAGCCTAGGGAACTTAGCAAGACTCTATCAAAAATAAAAAGTATACCCAGGTATGGTGGTACACACCTTTAAGCCCAGCATTCAGGAGGCAGAGGCAGGGGGATCTCTGTGAGTTCGAGGTCAACTTGGTCTACACAGAGAATTCCACACTAGCCAGGGCTACACAGTGAGACACTGTCTCAAAAAAAAAAAATAACCAAACAAAAACCAATCAATCAATCAATCAATCAGAAGTCCAGGGCCTGGGGAGATGACTGAGTTGGTAAAGTGCTTGCCATGCCAGTATGAAGACCTGAGTTTAAAGGTCCAGGACCTACATGAAAAGCCAGCGGTGGTGGTATATGTCTGTTATCCCAGTGCTGGGGAAGAAGTGGATCCCTGGAGCTCACTGGATACCTAGTCTAGCCAAAAGTGGTGCTACGCAGGCTCGGTGAGAGACCCTGTCTCGAACAATTAAGATGGAAAGTGATAAAGACACCCAATGTTGACCTCTGGCTTCTATATACATGCACACATAGTGCACATACCCACAGAAACACATACAGGCGCATATACATACTCCACACTAAATAACTACATAAATACATACATTCATACATAAATAGTAGCTCAGAGTGTTGGCTTAGTATGTATGGGTCTCTACATTCTATCCCAGTACCACAAAAAAAATAAAGATGTTATACTATACAAATGTCTCTCTGAAATGGCCTGCTGGGAAATCTTTTCATTTGGTTGGGTGGTTTTTACATTATTTTGAGACAGAGTCTCACACTATAACCCAGGCTGGTTACAAGTTCTCTAGCTTCCTGCCTCTGTTTTCCAAGTGTTGCGATTACAGGTATGTACACTATGCCAAGCCCTGAATAATCCTTCAAAATCATCTCCCATGGCATAAAGGCCACAGTTTTCTCCTTTCCACGATAGTGTGTGATCAAAGTTAACACAGGAATTCAAAGATGACCTTAGGACACTAGCTGTAATTGTGCTCTATGACAATCAAAGAAGATAATTAACTTAACAAGGTCAAAAGATGAAACAGAATAAACCTCTACCAAAGTCCTAACTAATAATAGTAAAAGAACTCTACCTCAGTTCCAAAACTTCAGTCTAGAGGCTAAAGGTACAGTTCAGTGGCAAAGCACTTGCTCATGAGCAAGGCCTGGACTCCATCCCCAACATTAAACAATCAAAAACAAAAACAAAAAATCTTCAGTCCTTTCCCATGCTGGCCTTTTTCCCATTCATTTTTATTACCATATATTGACTGTACAAACCAATGAGTTTCATTATGTTGTTTTCATGCCTGCATATAATGTACACTGATTGTATTCACCCCCATTGTCTTCCCTTTTCTCCCTATCAGCTCCTCCCCTCTCTCTTGCCAAATATTCCCCCTTCTACTTCTATGGTTTTTCTTTTTAAATCTTGGTTCTCCAAATGGCAGAAAATATATGACATTTGACTTTTTTAGTCTGGTATAGTTCACTTAACATGATTGCCAGTTCCATTCATTTTCCTGAAAATAACATAACTGCATTGTTTTCTTAGATAATTACGTTCTTTATGGATGAATAAAACTTCATTGTGTGCATACATGCATGTATGTGTATATATTACATTTTCTTCAGCTTTTTATTTGTGGATGACTGCCAAGGCTGATTCCTAATTTAGCTATTGTGAATAGTACTGCAATCAGCATGGGTGTACAGTTATCTTTGCAGTGTCCTGGTTTACATTCCTTAGGGTATACACCTAAGAGTGATATAGCTGGATCATACAGCTATAATTCTATTTTTAGGGTTTTTTTTAGGATCCCCCATACTGATTTCCATAGTGGCTTAACGAATTTTCATTCTTACCAATAGTGTAAAAAGGTTCCTTTTTTATTGAGACAGTATCTTACTCTATAACCCACGCTGTCTTCACATGGCAATCCTTCTGCCTCAGCATCTCAAGTGTTAGAATTATAAGTATGGGCCACCACATTCCAACAAGGGTTCCTTCCCCCAACTCCATAGCTTCACCAGCACATGCTGGTATTTGTTTCCATGATAACAGGCATCTCGATGGGGGTGGAAAAGAATCTCAATACAGTTTGGGGGATTTTTTTTTGAGACAGGGTCTTGCTATGTAGCCCTGGCTGCCTGGAGCTTGCTATATAGACCAGGCTGGCCTCAAACTCACAGAGATCCACTTGCCTCTGCCTCCTTAGTGCTAGGATTAAAGGCATGGACCACCACACCCAGCTTCAATGTAGTTTTGATTTGCATTCCACCAATGGCTAAAGGTGTGGAGCTTTAAATTTATTTGCCATTTGTTCTTCTTTTGAGAAGTACCTGTTAAGTACATTGAACCACTTATTAACTGGATAACAATTTTTGGTGTTGAGCTTTTTGAATTCTTTACAGGTTCTGTATATTTATCCTGTCTTTTCATTCTACATTTTCTCTAAACTCCTCATTTAAATAAATATATAGCTGCTAGTTTATCAATACTGTTTTTAAAAAATAAACTTCATTTAGCAATTAAATTACTCTATAACACAAATTTTTAGAAATCTGGTACTAAAGCACAAAGAAGTAAGCTTTGTCAGTAACAAAACAATTTTGGAACCAGGCCAATTTTATAAAAAGCAATTCATTAATATCTAGTGAAAACTGCCAATGATCCCAAATCATGATCATACTAGCATAGCTGCCTTCTGGCAACCAATCTGAAGCTGTTTTTCTTGGTTAGGCCACATAGCTCAGGCCTGCAATCACAGCATGAGACATGAGGAGGCAAGAGGCTATTATGACTTTGAAGTCAGTCTGCGCCACACAGTGAGTTCCAAGCCAGCCTAGGCTAGAGAGTGACCCTGTCTCAAAAGAACAGAAACAGCCAGGTGTGGTGGTACATACCTTTAATGCCAGGGGCAGGCAGACCTCTGTGATTTAGAGGCCAGCCTAGTCTACACAATGAGTTCCTGGCCAACCAAGGCTACATAGTGAGACCATGTCTTAAAAAACAAAAAAACAAAAAGAAAGACCCAAAACAAGGAGCTAGGAATGCAATTCAATTCACTTGGCAGAGTGCTTGCACACAGCTCTGGGTTCAATCCCTAGTGCTGCATAAGCGAGGCATGATGGCACACACCAATAATCCCAGCCCTCAAGAAATGGTGACAGGAGGATCAGAAGTTCAGAGTTATCCTTCGCTACATAGTGAGTTAGAGCCTAGCCTGGTAACCTTGGCTACATGAGACCCTGTCTCAGAAAAAAAAAATCTTCTTCTTACTGTAAAAGTCAAAGAGCTGAATATAAATACAAGATTTTTAAAGAATTGGGATTGTCTAGAACTGTAAAAGGAAGTGTATAATCAATTTTAGCAATTTAATATTTACTTTTTCTTTTGCTATACCTAATCACTAGAATATAAAGACCAATTCGAATTTCTGAAGAAAATATTTAATAGCTCTCATTTGGACAGCATCTTTTTGTGGATCAGTAATAGGCAAATGTAATAAATATTTTTTTAAAGTATGGTTTTGAAACAAAAGGCATTATGAATTGCTTCTCTCTCCAGAATTGGAAGTAGAGTGCTAATGAAGTACACAGTGATGGATTCTCCAGCTGAAAGACACATCCACATGGGCTTTGACTGGAAATACAGCATCTGAAGCATTCCAGCTCCAGTCATAAAGCATACCTGGGTCTGTTGCTGATACGATGGCACCAAACAACAAGCAATCTGTGAAGTAGAAGTCTCCTGCGAGCTGGCCAGTCACTTTCATCAGGGTTACACAGCCATACATTATGGACCTGGTCAAGAAACACACTCCTACTTCAGAAAAATAGCAACTATTACAGACGTGACAATAAAGTAAGCGCATGGAAAAAGATCTACTACAATATGTGAGTAACCCTGAGTTTAATTAATAGGTATTTAAAGAGGGTTAATACTTTAGCTTGAAGAAAAATTCAAACAAATTATTACTTATGCAAGAAGTACCCCCAAAATTCTTAGACACATTCAGGAATACAATAACACATAAATCAAATATAAGTCAACATGTATTATTTTAGAATTAAAATCTGAAGGGTAAAACAAGGCATTTCGAACATCAAGTGCTTACCCAATAACAAAACAAGAAATTGCTGTTCCAAGAAAGGCATACGCTAAGATCGACCCAAGGTTCCGAAAGAAATGTCTCTGACAAAAAAAAAAAAAATCTGTGTTAGACTATCAACAGAGTATTTCCTAAGAACATGTTTTTCTATTGTAGTTTGCTATGCCCATATTAAATGTTCACTAGAAGAAATCAGTAAGAGAAACCATTCTTGTGAACAAAGAGAGAGGGAAAGAGAACTTGGAAGAAATGTCCTGTTTGTCAAATGCCAAGTAGCATGAAGCCCAGGAAAAATTTCAGGCTGTTTAAGTACATGAAATGCAAATGTACTTACCCTTTTCAGACTATAACCTGCATAAAATATGATAGGAGGAAGCAGTATGTTGAAAAATACTTCTGGATCAAAAGTAACCTGTTAAAATAAAGCGTTCTTTTAGACTATTTCTCTTAGACTATCTCATACTACATTATCAAATTATCAAAAGGAAAAGTTTAAAGGCTAAACAAATCAACAGTAAGAACATTACTATGCTAACTTCAAAATATTTCATATAGTTTTAATTTCCATTTCCATGATACAAAACAGTTTTTCAAATATTTGTATTTGTACTTCTTTTAGGAACCATATGCTTAGTTCATTAGCCCATTTATGGACTGAATACATTTGGAATTTTATTTTTGCAGTTCTAGATTCAAAAGTTTAATTCAATTACTAATGTACACTTGGCAAGGATTTTTTTCTATTCTGGATGTTGCCTCTTCACTGTGCTCTGTGTGTGTGTGTGTGTGTGTGTGTGTGTGTGTGTGTGTGTGTGTGTGTGTGTGTAGGACACGAAGGTAGAAAGAGACGAGGAATGGAAGAGAAATGGAATATATGTGACAGAAGGGGGCAGGGAGACAGAAAAAGGGAGTGGGGGATGAATTAGAGCAAAGCATAATGACATATATGTATGAAAATAGCAAATTAAGCCAATCATTTTATATGCTAACTGACTGGATAGGACTTAACATGTACTACAGAATACATGAGGTCAGGTAGGGGGTTGGGGGGGCATGGAGGGGGGAGGGGGGTCTAAATTTGATTAAGAACTGTTGTATGAAATGTACAAAACTTAATAAAAATTTTTTAAAGTAAATATGTCAGATAGGGAGTATAATACTTCCATGATTTAGGCACATAATAGATTTTCTGTTATTTTTCCAATTAAAAAGTACAGGAGAGCTGTCTTACTTCCCAAACAAATGAGAGGGTAGCAGTGTTGTAATAATCAGTTACACCATATCTATGGAGAGCATGCTAAAACACTGTATTAAAAATCTTAGCAAGACACTGTGATACATGCCTGTAATCCCAGCATTTTGGAAAGGGGGCTGAAGCAGGAGTACCATGAGTTCAAAGTCAGCCTGGGCTACATAATAATAGGCCAGGACTACAGAATACGACTCTGTCTCAAAACAAAATAAATAAAATAAAAATCTTAAAAATTGGAAAAAGTTCCTGAGTGGCACTGTAAACATAACCAAATACACATAGCTGGAGAGGTCAAAGAACCTAGAGAAAACCTTACATCTGTCACATCCCTAGACAAACATAATTTCTTCCTGCATGTTAAATATATATCCTTATATTTACAGACAAGTATACCTCTTACCACTCATCAAAGAAGCTTCATTTTGTAACAGATGGAGACTATTACAGAGTTCTACAACTGGTCAGAAACAGAGAATAACTGTGAAATGCTCGGCCCTAAGTGTCACATCTACAATGGAGCCTCTACACCTAAGGGTCACAGAACACAGTGGAGCAGGGGGTAGAGAGAATACTAATGTGTCTCTCAACTCCCACCAGTGAAGCTTCCTCATGCAACAGAGGGCAATAAACACAAACAGGCACAACTGGCCAAAATGTAGAGAATAAGAGACTGTAGAGTGTGTGTCCGTGGACAGGACTCCTATTAAGACTTCAACCACCCAGGGCTCAGGGACCATTTTGGAAGAGGAGGCTGAAAGATTGAAAGGGCCATGGGTGGGTATGACTATAAGGAAGCAGTCCTCTAGGCTTCTGGGAACTTGCTCATATGAACTTACAGCAATGATAACAGGATGCACAAGATCCATATAAACTCAATCAGGGGAAAAGCAGCATAGAGCTGGAGAAGGGGGCAGCAGGTCCCAACCTTCACTGAGAAACTACTGGCAGCTGATCTCTGCTGGGTGAGAGAGAGTCAATCACCTTTCATTTTTATTTTTATTTTTATGTGTATTGCCTGCATGTATATAGATGCCCCCGTGTTATGCAATGCCCACAGAGGTCAGAAGACAGTATCAGATTCCCGTGGACCTGGAGTTACAGACAGTTGTTAGCCACCATGTGGGTACCAGGAATCAAACCCAGGTCCTCTGCAAGAGCAACCAGTGCTTTTAACCACTGAACCATTTCTCCAGCCTGGGAGAGTCAATCATCTTTAAGGGAATGAGGCTAGATAGGTTGAACAGGCTCCAGGGGATAAACTCACACCAAGAGACATCTAGGTAAACAAACTTGACTTGATAGGCCTTAACATATATGACAGAATGCATGCAATCCTGTGGGTGGGCTATCAGGGGGGTGCAGGTAGTGGAAGGGGTCTAAATATGCTTAAGATGTATTATATGAAATGCACAAAAAATTCAATAAATATATACATTGAAAACATAGAGAAAGTATAAACATACATTTGCTTTATTTGAAAGAGGCCCAAATCCAATAACAGAATTCAGGCTTTTATTTACTGTTGACAAGAGGAAACACACGTGCTACACAGGTATCTCTAAAGCTGAATAGCATAATAGGTAGTTAACACTTTCTATACAACTCAGAATTTCCAGTTCTCACAGCCTACTCATTTTAAAGTCTACTTGTTATAATAATGCAGATGCCCCCTTCTGATCAGAAGGCTGCAGTAGAATTTGATAGGCATGCAAAACAGCTATACACTTACCCATGCTAAAACTTACTTTACTAGAACTTTCAAGAACTGGACTTTTCCAAAAGTGGTAAGAATGCTGGTTGCAAAGTAAACTTTAAGTTTGTAGGAACTTTAAAACCACTAAAGACAGGAACACAACCAAGAAGCTACAAAAATCAAGTCCAGCTAACATAGTAGAGAGGAGAAACAGAAGGAAAAGGCAAAGTAGTGCAGAGAAGATTCATGAGAGAAATCGAGTGGAACAGGAGCAAGTGTTCCCGGAAATGTCTGGGGCTAGTAAGACTGCAACCTGGCCTCCCACATAGAGCCGGTTCAATAACCAAGGCTCACACTGAGACCCCAGAAGTTGGCTAGATTATGAATCAAAGAAAAAATACATTATGCTCAGTCTAGAATAAGATCAAGGCAAAAAAGAAGTCACAGGACTGAGTTCATGTCATGCTAAATAAACCCCATGTGTTAAAGTACTCTGAAACTATAAGGACCATCTGTAAATAGAGAGAAACATTTATGCATTCTGCTAAACTCAGTCCTGGCCACTATTTATTATAAAAATTATAAGCATAGAGTAAAACAATAAGAGTTATAGCAGTTAGAACTGATGAGGGGAAAAAACATAGACATGTCTGTTTCTTAACAACATTAGTTATTAATGGGTTTTATTATACTTTAAAATGAATTTTTTTAACATTAAGAAGTCAAGAGTCAGGCATGGTGGCACAAGCTGAGAGGGGTAATATATGCATCTAATTCCAGCACTCAAGAGGCAGAGGGTGAAGGACCAACCAATTGCCACAAGTTTGGGGCCAGCCTGGTCTATATAGCAAGTTCCAGGGCTGCACACAGGGAGACTGCCTCAAAAACCAAATCAACACAAAACATGTCAGTGTTTTTCCTAAGATTCACTTTGTTGCTTCTTATGCATCTTTAAAAAAAGTCCAAAGAGTCCCTTCAACTAAAAACTTACCTTTCTAAGCATTTCATTATCTTGAACGTTATTGAGTTCATGGGAGCTAATCTCTCCTTTCAGCGTATACTCATAAAATTTTCCACTAACGTTTACCAACAAGGTAGTTGGACTTGACTGCACTTCACAACTCAGTGTCACATTATTCACATCGCTTGGAACATGGATGCCATACCGAAGCACAAGGCCCACCAAAAGACCTGGAAGGAAAAGAACACCAGCTCTTGCAAACAGAAACTGCTTATTTGTACTCACACATACCTTCAGATTAAGAACAGACAATCTCTGATGAGAGTCCCCTGTGATTCAGAACCAATTTTCAAACCAAATGAGTTACAGTTTAAAGTATTACTAAATTCACACATCCACTAGCCGAGTCTTCATGAAATCCAGTGGGACAGGAGAGAAAAATATTCCCTAGTGGAACAGCACATATCATCATATTTCTAAGTCATCACATAAATAAAGTAATGAGGAAAGTAATGAAATGAGAAAATACCTTCAAATCATCTATACACAGACTATGCTCTAAGGTGTGCCAACCAACCTGACAATGTGTTCATATTGGAATGTGTTTTTTAAAGCCTGGCATACCTATAGTCTAGCACTCAGGGGGATGAGGCAAGACTGTGGGTTCAAGACCAGCCTGGGGTACACAATGAGTCCCTAGACAACCCGAGCTACATCATGGGACCCTGTCTCAATTTTTTTAAAAGAAGGAGAAAAAAAGCCATGTGTTTCTTTAGGGTTGGAGATGGAGTCTGATGGGAGATTGCTTGTGTAGTATATGCTATTCCCTGGGTTTGAGCACCAGACCAGAAAAAAAAATTTTTTTTAGACTTCCATCCACCAATTAACAAGACTTAAAGCCACACATGCTCCAAATTTATTCCCAAAGCACATAGGTACAAAGGTAACCAAATAATACACATTTAAGCCAGACGTGGTAGTGCACGCATTTAATCTCTGCACTTGAGAGGCAGAGGCAGGTGGATCTCTGTGAGTTCCAGGCCAGCTGGGGCTACAGGGAGACCCTGTCTCAAAAAGACTTACAATAATAATAATAATAATAATAATAATAATAAATAAATTGCAAAGCAAATATACTATTTGTAGACTGAATTCTCCTATTACTAAAAGGTCAGATTTAAAATTTCAAATAATCTGCTTCAAAATCAATATTTGAAACAAAAGTCCTGATTCTAGTCCTATGAAATCGATACAGGTTGCTAGGTTTTACTCAGATTAGCCAATCGATATTCAAATATGCAAAATTCTCTAGATTCTATAAAACTATACTGACCAACTGGAGTACTTAATGACAGCTTTATTTAAATGGAATTCAAATGCTACAATGTTTATCCTTTTGAATTACACAATCTAGTTGTCATCCGTATATTCACAAATTGCATATTCAAAAAGTATAAATCAACCACCAATAATTACAGAGCATTTTATTGCCCTAAAAATATTAGAATTCTCCCTACCACCCTATCGCCAAACTCCAGCTTTTTGCTCTTTTCAGTTAAAAAAAATTGTATATGTTCACATGTGTATACATGTGCGCACATATGTAGAAGTCAGAAGTCAACACTGTGTCTTCTTTAATCACTCTCCACTTTAGTTTTTGAGACAAGGTCTTTCACTGAACCTGGAGCTCACTGATTTTGGCTAGAATGGATGGCCAGCAAGCTCCAGGAACTAGCCTATCTCTGCTCTCCATTCCCCTAGACAGACACACGCCACCATGCCAGTTTTTATGTGGGTGCTGGGGATCCAAACATAAGTTCTCACGGCTGTGCAGTACGTACTTTACTGACTATGCTATCTCCCTAGTTCCCTAAGCCCCAGCTTTTGACAACCAATAATCTACTTTCCTATCTCTCTATAGATTTTCCTATACTGGACATTTCATATAAATGTATGGCTTCTTTCCCTTAATATTTTAACATTTTATCTATGTTGTAGCAAGTCTTAAAACTTCATTCTTATGGCCAAATAATATTCCATACATGAACATACCTCAACCACACACTGAACCCATTCTTCTGAACTTTCCTTAAGGCCAACATTCACAGTACAAGTACATTTTACCTTCCTGTAGTTTTCTGTTCTGACTTGCTACCCATTCATTTAAGATGCAAAGTACAAACTACGCCAGTTACACCTCTAGGGTTCACAGATGCAAAGTCCACTTCAAAGATCTCTCAGTCAAGTTAGCAAAAATAAATCAGCAATCTCAATTCAATACATACATGTATACAAGATGTCATAAAAACAGAAAACAGTTACCTAACCGAGCCTAACAGAACAGGACATTAGGGAAGTCTTTCTAAAGGTGCCACCTGAGTAACAAGATACTACTCCCAGGTAGGGGGATAGAGATATAAATCTCCAGTCAAGGAAGAACAGAACATAGCTGATATGGGGAATTACAAGTTGTTCAATAAGGATGCATTATAAGCTGACATAAGAGATGACGTTTGAAAGGTCTGCAGGAACTGAATCATAAAAGACTGAGTATGTTCAGGAAGGGAGTTTGGACTTCATTGTCTCAAAGAAAAAAAGGTGACAGAAGAGTTCTAAGAATGAGCCTGACATTAGATTTCTATTTTAAGATTGGTCCAGACTTGAGAGGGTCAAAATGACCATTTAGGTGAACACTGCAATCACACAGGCAATAAGAGCTTTGAACCTAATCAAGAGAGTAATGGCAGAAAGATAGGGGGAGTTTTAGAGGACATTATGTTTTAGAAAGCTTTGGCAACTAAGTAGAATAGGCTGGGGAAAATGAGACAAAAGACTGAGGAGCCTTAATGGACTTGTCAAACAGGTGGATAAGTTGTTCTGAGCATATAGTTGGAAAACAGAGTTATTCAATGAAGTGGGAACACAGGGAGAATGTATTTACAGATGAAAAGGCCAAGTTCAGTTGTTTTAAGATTTTAAAATATTTTTATTTATGTTTGTGTGTATGTATGTGTGTATCTCTATTGCATATGTGCACGTGTCCTCAGAGGTCAGAAGAGAGCACAGGATCCCCTGAAGCTTGAGTTACAAATGGTTGTGAGCCACCATGTAGGTGCTAGGAACTGAACTCAGGTCCTCTAGAAGAGCAGCAAGAACTCGTGAGGAGTCTCAACTGCAGGTATACATGTGGCAACCATAAGTTAGTAGAAGTTAGGTGCTATATGTGATGATCATGTAGGAACAAAAAAGATGGGAAGAAGACCATAAATACAGGCCCTGCATTTGATCCATTAAGAGCCAACATTGAAGGGTTGATGAGGATGTGCTGGCTGGTTTTCCTCAACTTGCCACAAACTATAAACACCTGGGAAGAAGGAACCACAGCTGGGAAAAAGGAACGGCCTGTGGGCATGTCTGTGAGGCATTTCCTTGATTGCTAATTGATGTAGGAGGACCCAGCCCACTGGATGTGTGCCATCCCCTGGGAAGGTGGGCCTGGGATATATAAGAAAGGCATCTGCGTAAGTCCAGGAAGCAAGTCAGCAAGCAGCATTCCTCCATGGGCTCTGCTTCAGTTCCTGCCCTGAGTTCTCTGATAAGTTGTGAGCTGGGAATTTTAAGATGAAATAAACTCCCTCCTCCCCAAGTTGGTTTGGTCAGTGTTTTATCACAGCAACAGAAAGCAAACTAGAACAGAGGATAAGAAACTGATAATGCGTTTAAAGAGGAAAAGCCATAGGGTAAGAATTCACGAAGAAAAGGAAAATTTCACTTTTGAAGAAAAGGAAATGGTGAAAACTATAAATGCTGCAACAAAGTCAAGTTAGGAAAGAGTGAGAAGTATCCTCTGGGTTAGCCAACAAGGAGGGCATGAGTTGCCTTGTAAGGGCAGTTCCAGTGGAGTAGTGGGTGAAGAAGTGAGACCCAAGTGGGAAGGAATGAAGTGGAAACAGTGTCATGTAAAAGCAGTAGCTGGAAGGGGCAGAGGGGGAAGAAATGATGAAAGATCCTTATGTTAACTTAGAGTCACGTGTGGTTTTTGAAGTAGGAGCGATAAGGAACTGAAGAGCAAAATGTCAATTGGAAAAATATTTTAATCAATATTCAGATGTCAAATGAAGATTCACTTTGAAATATTGCACCTCCTGGATCAACAGGATGTATCTCAGTGGTGGAGCACTAGCAAGTGCAAGGCCCTGGGTTTGAACACCAGCACCACCAAAAAAAATCTTTAAAAAAAAAAAGAACTGAGTGTGGTGGAACACACCTGTAATCTTAGCACTAGCATCTAGGTAGGAGGATCTTGAATTCCAAGCCAGTGTGGGCGATACAGTGAGTTCCAGATCAGCCTGGGCTACATAGTAATAAGAAAAAAGAAAGCAGGGAGAGGGTAGAGGGAAAAATGATGAAGGGGAGGAAGAGGGAGAAAGAGAGGGGGAAGGAAGAGATTTAGAGAAAGAGAGGGGGAAGAAAGAGATCTGGAGGAAAGAAGGAAACTCAGGGCTGGGTATCAGTTATCCTTGATAGAAATAATTTGGGGAAAAAAGGCTATAATCCATATAGTCTCCCCACATAGGTGATACAGATACTGCTCTTTACCCTCCTATCCCACAAGACTTCCTAATTGAGAGGCTTGTAAAAGTTATTCCTTAATCTCGGTATGCAAAAATCACAGATTAGCTACTACAAATAGTAGTAACAGCAGCAAAACATTTTTTTTTCCACATCCCTAAACCCACAAGGAACAGTATCCACTGGCTCCTCCCCATGGAGGAGCTACACTGGAATCTACACTGAGCATCAGGTGCCCTGATAAGGACAGACTTGAAACACACACCTTGGCAAATAAAACAGTAGGAGAACAATCACTTATGGTGGATACAGTCCAGATCATTTTGTTATGGCATCTGAAAAACTGGAATTTCTTTGGAAAAAGTTGACAGATCAACTAAATAATGGGTTCTGTAAAAGGTCAAATCCTAACCATGGAATTAAAACAATTCTCAGTAAAGAGGAAGGTCATTGTGCTTTGTCAGGGGGATAAAGCAGAAACTTCTAGCGTCCTACATACAGATTGGTAGTATGAAATTTAAAATTATTATTAATAGACACAAGAAATATGACCACGAAGAAATATCTTACATAAAACAGAACTCTACTCCTTCCACATGTTCATGCCCTACTTGTGCTGAATACGTGCCCAGTGATAAGGAACTTAGCATCACACTAGGATCTACTATTGTCTGATTCTCTGTTAATGGAACATGACTTTCTCATGGTAGTCAGCCCAGTCTTCCAGCCAAAAGCACCTGAAAACTCTGATGGCCAAAAATATGGGAGTAACACCACCACCAGCATTAAGTGTAGCCAAAACTGATAAAAAATTTCTATACATTAAGAAGTGTTAAGGGCCAGCAAGATGGCCCAGAGGGTAAAAGCACTTGCCACACAAGACCTGAGTTTGATCACTGGAACCCATGTAAAAGTGGAAGGAGAAAACGGACTCCATGAAGTTGTCCTCTAAATTGTACATGCACACCGTGGCACATGAACACCCGAATTTACACACATATAATGCACTCATACATATGCACACATAATGATAAAGTCCAATAATATTAGTGTTTTTCTTGTAATCCCAACACTCAAGAGACGGGCAGAGTTACAGCAAGTTTAAGGCCAGCCTGACCTACAAATCAATCGAGTTCCAAGACAGCCAGGGAGGGCTATTCAGAGACCTACCTCAAAATGAAAACTATAAAGAGGATTATGCAGATATAACTCAGTGGTAGGTTGCTTACCTAGGATGAATTAAGGTCCTCAGTTCAATGGTCAGTGACCCCCGCAAAACTATATGTGCATACATAAAAACATGTTACTTGTTTGAAAACTGTAGTTATAGATTCTGTGGCATTTTTCAATTGTTATGAGGTTTAAACGAAATGCTACTTATACAGTGACTAATGCAATGTCTAATATTGCAATACTCAATAAACATTATCTACTAAGTCACTAAAGTATAAGTGCTTTGAGGGCAGGGAATACGGCTCATATCTGTATTTCCCATCATATCACACATCACAGACATTTAATAAATAACTAACCAAGATTCCCTGGGCTTAAATATTTCCTGTCATTTGCTTTTTATACTATACTATACTATACTACACTATACTACACTACACTACACTACACTAATTACTATACTATACTATACTATACTATACTATACTATACTATTACTATACTATACTAATTTGTAAGCACACTGCAGTGAGTGATCACTTTCCAGACTTAACTATGTCTACAACTTTTAATAAAAGTGACTCACTTTTAAGCTTCTTAAGCTAGCCCAATGAACAAAACACATGGATGCCTTGACATGGTGTTTGTAGAGGTTAGAGGGATGGATCAGTTGGTAACCTGCTTCTCATGCAAGCTTAAGGATCTGAGTTTGGATTCCCAGGAACCATGTAAAGAAAGGGGGGTTTCAGCAGCATGCACCTATAATCCCAGAGCTTGGGAGGTGGACACAGGAATGGCCCTGGGGCTTGTTGGCCCACCAATCTAGCCAAACTAGTAAACTCCAAGTTCAGTGAGAGATCCTGTCTCAAAAACTAAGGTGGAGAACAACTGGGGAAGCCACCCAACATTGGCCTCTGGTCTCCATGTGCACCCTTCAACACACACACACACACACATCAGAGTTTGTGTTTGTAAATAGATTGCTTAGTCTATATTACAATCTAGAAACTGACCACATTGCTGACTTAAGTTTGCTTTTTATTTGTTTGACATGGTATCACTATGTAGCCACCTGGCTTGGAACTCAACTACACAGCCCAGGCTGGCCTTCAACCTTTGATACTCTTGCCTCAGTTTCCCAAATTTAGTGATCACAGGTATGTAGCACTACACCTAGCTGTGATTTAAGCTTTTAACCCTTACTTTTAACAAAGGTAAAGGAGCTGGATGTGGTGGTGTAGGCCTGTCATCCTGGCACTTGGGAGGCAGAAGCAGGAGGCTCGCCCAGAGTTTGAGGCCAGCCTGGGCTACATAGCAAGCACTAGGCCATCTAAGGCTACCTAGTAAGGCCCTTTTTCTGTAAATACATAAAAACAATTTTAAATAGCATTTTTTAAAGCTAAACCAACATCACAATTAGATCACCAATAACTGAATCTTAGATGCACAGAGATTCTTTTCACCAGAAGTGAAACTGAAAAACAAACGTCTTAAAATAATACCGTAACGCTATAGCTATGATGGCACAAGAGTCATAAGAAAAGGGGAATAGCAGGAACTAGGACTAGGAGGCTTCAGTTTGCATAATATTGAAAATACTTTATCCCAATCCCATTTAGTCTGGAACCCGACTTGGGAGTTAAGAGGCTATTTAGTAATCCACAGCCCCCATTGCCCATGAGAAAATGGGACAGGCTAAGGAATTCCAAGTCAACCCCAGATTTGACTCCCAGATTAGCACTCTTGTACTTTGTATTTTGCAAGAGATATGCTTGTTCCTTCACAGAATGTTACCACTGGGCTCCTCTATTCCTTTTTCTATGGAAACTTTAGGAAATGCCATCAACAACCCTACTTTTTTACTTCAGGCCATGAGTTAAAGGAAGTTAATGGCATCAGCTAGCAAAGGACAGATGTTTTCAGGTAATTCAAAGTCCCTGTTTGATTTTTTAATACCATGTTTGTACCACAGAAGACTAAGCAAATGAAAAGAGCCTTTCTGAGCCTAAGAGAATGCAGTTGCAATAGCAATAGCAATAATAATAATAATAGCACAGTTATCCTTTATTGACCATTTACTTGCAGTCAACAATCTTTACTATCTGGTCTTTTAAAGGAAAATAACCAACCTCTGGTCTAAAGCCTTGTAACTTCAACTATCACATCAGACCATCTCTCTCAATAGGAAAGAGTTTATCTTTGACCAGTTCCTTATTTTAATAATGTAACACTCATTTTACATTTAAACAAAGTCAAGATGCCAGCAGTTTCTTTTAATGATTTGTTTTACTTTTTTTTCTGTCTTTTTGAGATAGGGTCTCCCAGTAGCCCTAGCTGGCCTGGAACTCACTATGTAGACCAAGCTGGCCTTGAACTCACAGAAATCTGCCTGCCTCTGCCTCCCAGTGCTGGGAATAAAGGCATGCATCACAATGCCTGGCTTTTAATGATTTGTTCTATATGTTCCTTAAGTTAAAGGTCCTATATGTCAGGTTGGAGAAATGGCTCACTGGTTAAGAGCACTAACTGCTCTTGCAGAGGACCCGGGTTCAATTTCCAGCACCCACATGGTAGTTAACAACCATCCGTAACTCCAGTTCCAGGGATCCTACACCCTCTTCTGACCTCCTGGGCATTGCATGGCACTACTGAACTTAACACACATGCAGGCAATACATTCATACACATAAAATTAAAAAAAAATAACAAAATATAAAAAGACCTATATGTCTTCATAGTCTGTGTGTAAGTTATGATAAACTAATCAATAAATGTGAGGATAGAAAACAAGTCACACACTGTCACACAGAGCAACTGTAGAAAAATGTATAGCTTGTCTGACTAATTTGTTTTAAGGGGCACTACAAATGAAATATAAAAAAGAAAAGAAATGCAATACCTAATATGTCCCCAAACTAGGCATCCTGATGAACAGGGATATTTCACTTGCTTAGAATGTATTAGCTTACAAATGAAAAACAAGCCTGAGTCCGTACATTTTCCTAAGGCACACAACTACATTTCATTGCTCCCCTTGAAATGCATGCACATTCTAGAAGTCTGAATTTACTGGAAAGGGGTGGGGGTGGGGGACTGCATGGAAAAACACCTTTTTGTGCCAAACCTTCCTCTACCCATCAGCAAGTCTCAGACACAAACCTCAACAAGCTCAACAGTTTAAGACTGTTCCAAATGGAGATAATCTTCACACACAGATAGGATTGTTTGTTCACCCTCATCTCTTCAGCCATACCTTCCTAGGCAGATATGAGACAGCCAGCGATATCTTCTTTTCACCTCACAAGGCTAGAACATGGTTCAAAACGTTTCTAAGCCCATGGTTTGATTTACCTTTCCCACCTCATCTCACACACGCAAACACACAAAATTCCCCCAAATAACCTCAAAAAGAAAGCACTCAGAGACACAAGAACCAAACCCATTTACTCAACAGTTAATAACCTCATACCAACAGCAAGTCACCCATACTGCTTATCCGTGAGGGCTCTTAATTACCACCTGGCTGAACTGCTCCCATCATACGGTACACAGCACGCTGCTGGAAGAACCATAACTCTTATGGGTCCTCACTTCCACAAGCCTGAATCAGAAGGGTCAATCCCACGCATCCATATCAGGTATTACAGGTATAGTACCATAAACAAGGACGTCATTTAAAATGCCCTAAGCCTTCTTTAGCCCATTTCACGTTCAGGTTTCTATTTTGCTCGGGTTCCACAGGAGTAAGGTTATCATTTGTAACCTGGGACTAGGAGCATAGCAAGAGCCAAGCCGAGTAATGAGTAAAGGTCGGCTCTGGATCCAAAAGAATGCCAGATGCTGGGCAGTGGAGCTACTACTGCGGCTCCAATGAACCTTAAAGCAACTGACACCCCAGAGAAATAGATCGCAACCATGTCTTCCCCTCCCCCAGCCCCCAGCCCCATCCCAGACACCGCACCCGACTCCCGATTTCCCATCCTCAACACCCACCGGTCCTGGTCCCCAGTGCTAGGCAGAGAAGGGGCAGCAGGATGCAGAGGAAAAAGGGGGTGGGGTCAGAGGCGAAAACGGTGAGAAAAGATGGAGAAAATGGGGAGGCGAGGCCGAGAAAGAGGGAGAAAAATGGGGGGCGTAGCAGAAATAAAAAGGGGCGAGGCAGAAAAACTGGGGTACAGCTTAAGGCGAGGCGGAAAATGGAAGGAAGGAGATCAGGAGCAGAATGTAGGCCGGGTAGGACCAGAAGGGAAGGCGAGGCAGCCGGCGGGCAGAGAAAGGGGCAGGACCAGGGGGCGGACAGGGGTCCGAGACACTTGCCATAAATCATAGCCAGGCCGGTTTCGTGCAGGAAGCGGGCCCGGCGGTGCTTGAAGAGCCAGATCGTCAGAATGGTGAGGGTGAGCAGCAGGATGAAGATGAGCAGGTTAGCGCTGTCCTGCCGGTGGCTCTCTTCAGCCTGCTTTTCAGACACGATCTCTTCATCCATGGCTCTCATCGCTGCCCCGGCACCTTCCGAAGCCCCGGCCCAGCCAAAGACGCCCACTGCCAAGAGCAACCAGAGGGGCCGCATGAGCCGACGCGCCCGGGGCCCGACGCCGACGCCACGGCGAACCGGCGCCTGCCGCCAGC
>NW_008344555.1:462831-485539 GCF_000622305.1 Nannospalax galili | reverse complement strand
CCCCCCGCCCCTCTCCTCACCCGCAGCCGCCCGCTGTCGGACCACTCCCCGAGGGCTCACGGGAAAGGGGCGGGGCCAGAGGGAGGCCGGCCGGGCGTGCCACCCCTCCCTGCCTCCACGCTTAAAGGGCTCGCAGCACCTCCCGCCCCCTCTGCTCTTCTGCCCACCTACTTGCACTCTCAGTACAGTGCTTCCAGGCGTGAAAGCTCATGGAACCGAGCCCACTGTTTTGTGCTGAAGAAACACGGGCCCAGTGTAATCAGACATAGACTGGGCGCTCTCTACTTTCATTCTATTATGACAGCTCTTGGGAGGGTGAAGGGGCAGTAATCGATCTTTCTCATAACCCGTCTGGATACTGTCCCCCAGTGTCTCTTAACTGGATAAGAAGTTGTTCCCTTGGGAGTGGCCGCAATCTCCAGCTCTGTAATTTAAATCGAGCTCCCCTTATTCTGTGCTCATTGGGGAGAAGAAAACACCACCACCACTGTAGTAGTTCATAAAGGAATTCACACAAAGGCGAGGATCATGTGTGTGTTGGTATAATCAGGTTTTCTTTGCATGTCAACAGTTGATTTATGTCATCTGTCGTATTAGGAACATGTACAGAGACTCATCAACCTCGGAAAGAATATTCAGCCGTCTTGTGCTCAAATTTAACGACACTCAAAAATACTTCCAGTCGCAAAGAAATCTTTGGTAGTTGCAGGTTTCCCCTCTCTATCCTCTTGTTCCCTTTGATTGTTCCTTTAAAGCAAATGTCCGCAGCTCCGCTGTCACTTTTGATCCCTACCTGTCATCTCTTTTCCTCAGAGTATTTCCTGTGTGTTCCTCCTCTGGACTCCACAAGGCAGAATTATCACAGCTTACCTCCATACTTGAGCTGCGTTTAGGAACTTCTCCAGTATTGTTGGATCACTACTTGGTTGCTGTGGCCTTCCTTTTCTCTAGACTTTCACTTCTACTTGAATAAGTTACAAGTTTCAAGCCCTGGCCTGTCACCCTCCCTTCAGGCCTCTACCTGTTGAAGATAGTATCCAGTAAAGGAATCCATTCTTTCTCCCTCTAAATATGCATCCTTCAGCAAAGCCTTCATGATGCCATTGATACTACTATCAATCCAATTACTGTCATTTTGTCTAGAACTCACTATTCTGAAACCTTTTCGTCTGAGGGTCATGCAGCCTGGCAAAAAAGACAACATCCAGGCAGCGACAAGCTGCCCCAGTGTGGAGTCATCTCCACTAACAAGCTTTTGAAACTTTATGAGGATAGTGAGCTTTAAAGAAATAAAAACAGCTATAGAAAGCTGGTTCTTCTCCAGGTTCTACCAGACAGGTCAGGAGCTGTCCCAGGCAGTGATTGCCTGTTCCCTCCTATCAGTACCCGGGACTTTACCAAGAAACCTCATGGCCCAAGAAACCTCATCCTGCCTCCTTTACCCTGACTCTAGTCTAACTGCACCTCCCTATTCATACAGGGCTGGACATGTTATACAGGAAGAAACCCAGGCGAAGAGCATTCCTAGGCTTCTCACTGTACTCTTTTCAGGCCTATCTTGATATCCCGGAACACCTAAAACAGCTTGCATCATTTGGGCCTCACTACTCATTCCAAGGCTGATTTGCCTTCCTACAAAACTACTTTCTGATGAGTGCCTGGAACTTAAGAACAAAGTCACAGATTTGCCTCCTTGATGACATTTAACAAATCTTCCAGCTCCAGACTACTACCTCTGTCCATAACAGCCCCAGCAACCTAATGTGATCCATAAGCAGTGTCTTTATAGCAGTGTTCCAGGAGGAATCTGGAGAGAGCAATAAGTCTACCAGGCAACCAATCCCCATGGCCTTAGGTTCCCCTCAGAATGTGCTTCTTTCTCATCATTTCCACTTCTCATTCTCAGTTCCGTTTCTTTGGTCCTTGCTGCCATCCCTAACTGTCCCCAGCAATGTGCTCTCCAGCATGGCTTCCCTTGTGAGCAAACTACCCCTCAGTTACCGCACTCATAGGCCCCCTCCATCCCCTCCCTTTACCTCTCCAAGGACATTACATGCTCTGAAGCATTTTCAAGTGGAGGCAGTTGATTTCATCACCTCATTAGTCTACACACACACACACACACACACACACACACACACACACACACAACCATGTAACATGTGGCCTTGAAGGAACTGAGCCTTTGCTCCCTCCTTAATTCTGTTTCAAAGGTATGACTTTACCACCACCACCCTTCATGAGAAACTCAGGCACCTTCTCTTTTCCTTGTTTTTGACATCTAACCACTTCCTGGTCACTCCTATGCATTCAGAGTACTTGGGAGTCTGGTTCATGGGTTTTCTGTCTTTCTCTCAGCTCAGCCACCATCATTGTCTTCAGTAGTCAGATAATGCAACGTAGAATTCCAGTCTTATTTCTGTTCTCGCTGGAAAACTCAAAGCATTCTGGGAAAATCCTACCCTCAATTGACTTAAATATCCCATTAATGCCCATCTCTCCTTTCTCTCTCTCAGTTTCCTGTAAGAGGTATCGCCTCCTTTTTTAGGAAACATTTTTCAAACTGTGCTCTCATCCCATCACTTCCTTTCTGCTTCTTCCAGAAGCAACTCTGATGATCACCCACCCCCACCATCTTCAGCGGCTCCTTCTCTGTCCCTTGCTGCTCTCTGCCTACGTTTGGGGGGATCTTCTGACAAACAGCCCTTTCTCAATACTTCCCTGAAACTATTGCACTATTTCTCCTCTCCACTCGAGAGATAAGCTTCTCAAAAGACCTTCTATCTTTTCAGTGATTACATCCCCTAGTGCAGAGATTATCAAAGACCAGGCTATGGCCTAAGGGCCAGAAGTTTTTCATGACTTAGGGCTAAGGAAAGTTTTAACATTTTTTTAAAGGATTAAAAACAGAAACAAAAGAATAATATTTTGTGGCATGTAAAAATCATGTGAAATCAAAATTTCAGTGTCCACCCATAATGGTGTATTGAACACCCATACAAATGGTGGCGTCCATTTATCTGCTTACGGTTTATGGCTGTTTTTTCTTCAGCAAGGGCAGAGTTGAGTAATTCTGCAAGAGACCTTGGGGCCTGCTAAGTCTAAGGAATTTGTTATCTGGCCCTTTGCTGGAAAAGTATGACCTCTGCCTTGGTCCCTGTCAATCATTCCCCCATAGTTCTATGAGACAGCGCTTTCTGAAGCATGGCTCGGCTTTTAGATGTTACACCCTTGCTCTACATCCTTCAATGCCCTCCTCACTGCTTTCAGTTCTGGCCCCTTAACCTGAGAGACACACTGCTCCAGGCACCCTGGCTCCAGGCTGCTTCCTCACTATTATAGTCTGTTCTCCCCTGGGATATTTTACTTTGTCTAGTCTGAACTCCTTGTAGTTCCCTGAATGCTTCCTATGAGTACACATCTCCTATGTGCTTTTCCATGTGTTCTCTCTGCTTGGACAGGCCTACAACTCCCTTCTTCCTAAACTGACTTCTACTTGGCCGACAAACCTCAGATTAAAGGTCACCAAACTCAGACTGAGTTAGGGGCTCCTCTTCCTAAAAGGGCTCTGATCTCCCTGGGTAATCCTAGCTCTCCTGACACATTATCATATTTTTTCAAAGGTCATGAACACCTCTAGGGCAGGAATCAGATTATCACTTTATTCTTTACCAACAGCACTTAGCACAAGTCTTAACCAAAATAAGTACTCTAGGGTCAACAAGATGGCTCAGTGGATAAAGATGCTTGCCACCAAGCCTGGCTTACATGGTGGAAGGAGAAAACCAACTCTTGCAAGTTGTCCTCTGATCTCCACATACAAGTCTTGGCATACAAGCACTCACCCACACATAGGCAGTCACACAAAATGTAAAAAAAAAACTGTACTCAGTAAAACATATTTGTGCATCAGTAAAGTCTCTTAAATTTCATTGAATGCAAAGGAAATCTCCATGTTTGCATATGGCATTAAATTTCTGTGGGTACATGGATTCAATTCAAGAGTAAATTAAAAGAGATCTTTAGAGTACTAGGTACACAGTAAGTGCTCAGTAAATACTTGATAGCTGAAAAAACACAGATAGGTTTAGTCCTGTGCTTAGCACAGTCTTTAGTACACTGGAAGTGCCTGATAAACATTGGATTAACTGATTTATGTACTGAGGGAAAGGTGGAAAAGTTTGGTTAAGGTTATATTGTGGAAGATATATATGTAACAGAAATGTTTAACTCATTCATTTCCCTGATTCAATCTCCCCAATATAGCTTTGCAGAAAGGGGAATAAATGACATGCAGAGATGAGATGACAGGAGGTCAATTAGTTTAGAAAAGTAGTTTCGCATGGTGACACACACCTATATTTCCATCATTCAGAAGGTTGAGGCAGGAGGAACCTTAGAGGCCAGCCTGGGATACACAGTGAGATTCTATACCCTCCCCCGACCAAAAAAAAGAAGGAAACGGGAGGGGGGGGAGGGCGGGAGGGAGGGAGGGAGAGAGGAAGGAAGGAAGGAAGGAAGGAAGGAAGGAAGGAAGGAAGGAAAAAGTAGTGCCAAAAAGTGATAGGGTCTTGATTTAGCAAGTACAGTAGAAATAAAAATAACAAACTGAGCCGGGTGTGGTGGCACACGCATTTAGTCCCAGCACTTGGGAGGCAGAGGCAGGCAGATCTCGGTGAGTTCAAGGCCAGTCTGGTCTACATAGTGAGTTCCAGGACAACTGGGGCTACAGGGAGACACTGTCTCAAAAAGACCAAAAAAAAAAAAAAAAACTGATACAAGAGCCATTTCACATGGCTAGGGATACAGCTCAGTGGTAGAGCATTCGCCCAAAACATGCAAGGCCCTAGATTTGATCCGTAGCACCACCAAGAAGAAAAAAAGAAAAAGGATTGAAAGATAACTCGAAGGTTTTGAACCCAAATAACTGGAAGATGTAGACCTCTTAGCAGCAGTCATAGGAAACCAGAAGCCGAACTTTGCTATGGATAGGTATTATGCAGCAGTTTCCTCTGAGAGAAAACCTTCTATCTTGGAGAGAAACCCATGAAGACACAGGATGTTCTAAGGGGAAGTAAAATATTCCATCCTGCAGGGAAGTTCCTTAAGGGTAGGAAGTAAACTCAAAGGCTTCAAGAAATCCCTGTAACTGACCAGTTACTCTAGCCTGCTCCCTCCTCAATCACATATCAGTCCGAAGGACTGTTGAGAGACACTCTGAGGCAAGCCAAGCTGCCTGGAAGAGGTTCTGATTGACTGAGCTGCCTACCCGACCTGTTGAGCTGCTTGCAGATTGTGCAGTGTGCAGGTTTCCAGCTTTCATCTTGAGCCGTCACCCATGCCGGGGTGGACTTTTGGTGATACAGCTGTTTTTGAGTCATTTGTGCTTCCGTAAGTAACCCTGTACCCCTACTCTTTGAAGTAACCCCAGTAAAACTCATTGGTTCACAAAGTTAGACTTTTGTGGTATCCTTACTTTGGTTTGTCATTGGTTCCTATCTGGGGTGAGTAGATATTTGTTCACATCTCTGCAGGAATAGTGTCACACAACAACAGATTAGAGGTAAGAAACTGAGGGGAAGCCAGGCATGGTGACACATGACTATAATCCCAGTAGTCAGAAGGCCGAGGCAGAACTGTCACAAATTTGAGGCCAACTTGGGTTACATAGCAAGTACCATGCCAACCAGCGCTACACAACAAGAAGACAGTATCTCAAAAATAAAAAGGAGACTGGTGGGAAATCCAGGTACAGATATTATAATAGGCAGTTTGAGACTTGGCTTCACAGTGCAGGAGTGTAGATTTAGGAGCTATTTGTACAATATTGAAGATGTGGGAACTCCTGGATTCTCCCAAGTAGAGAGGGCATCAAGAGCTAAGTCCCAAGCCAATAATAAAGCAATTGCCCATATGCAAACAGAACCCAAACAGGTTACAGCTACTAAGTAGAACCCAGCATATGCATGTAGGAATTTTCAAAAAGTTTATTTCCTGATACGACCATCCTAATGTGCTGAAAAAGCAAATCATATTTTCAGTATCATGAGGAAGGCTCTTTGAAATGAATGTTCATATTAACCTCATACAAGTAACCTAGGCTACTTTGTACAGATGTGGTTATGAAGCCCTAAGAGAGATATTAGCTCTGGAATTGGCCCTGAGAAGAGCAATTAAAATAATCAAAGGGGAGAATCAACTGATGTTTGAGGAAAAATTAATGGGATAAGGAACCTCATCATTTTAGAAAAATAGAAGTGTCAATAATAACAGGGACTGGGGAGATGTCTGAGTGGGTAAAGCACTTGCAACACAAGCATGAGGACCTAACTTTGGATCCCCAGAATCCACATAAAGCTGGATGCATTAACCTGTATCTGTTATCCACGTTCTCCTACAGTGATAGGGGACACAGAGACAGGATAATTCCTGGAAGCTCAGGGGCTATGTAGCCTCACAGACACAGTGGTAAACAACAAGAAGATCCTGTGTCAAACAAGACGGAAGGCAAGGACCAAAACCCAAGGCTGTTCTTTGACCTCTACATGTGCACTATGGCACACATAAGCCTGAACTCAAACAAATACAAAGATTAAAATAACACAAGGATTAGGCATAATGGTGCATGCCTTTAATCCCAGCACCCAGGAGGCAGAGGTAGGTGAATTTCTGTGAGATCAAGGCCAGCCTGGTCTACATATCAAGTTCCACACCCACTGAGGCTACAGGGAGACCTTGTTTCAAAAGGCCAAATAATAATAATGATAATGGTGGTGATGATGATGATGATGATGATGATGATGATGATAGTAATAATGGGGTAGGGAGATAGTTTAGTGGGTAAAGCACTTTCCGTACAAGCCTTCCACATATACATGTGGAAAGAACCAACCCTGCAAAGTTGTCCTCTTATCTCCACGTTTGCCATCTCCCCCACCCTCTCTCATACACACGCATTGCTCTCATCCACATACACACAATAATAAAAAATAATAATAGATCAAAATTAAAAAATAACAATAGTTAACATTTACTGAGTGCTTACTGAGTGAGATTATTTAAACACCTTAAAGGTATCATCTCACTCAGTCCTAAAAGCAACTCTCTCTATCAAATAAGACCATGATTATCCTCACTTTACAGATGAGGAACTGGGGCACAGAGAAAACAAGTAACTTCAGTCTCCTAGAGGTAGAGAAGAAAAATTCAAGAGTCAAACCCCCTCGAATTCCAGAGCATTTCCACTGTAATGTAAATAATCCAGAAAACAAATTTCAAAGATATGAATCATGTAAATACATTCCTCCTAGGATTCAAATCTCAAAATACCAAGGTAGTACTTAAATCTTTTAAAAGAGATACGTGTTTTGTTATTACTTATTTGAATTTTTTACAAGTATACATTACTTCGTAAGAATCAAATGGGGGATACAATTTCAACATTGAAAATGCTAGTGTGCTGGGCTGAGGTTCAAACAAGAGACCTGGACTTCAGTTCCGGTGACTAGGGAGCTGCCTGGGGCCACCAGAAGCTGCTTGTAGAGGCATGGACTCTGATAAGGGCTACACCTCTGACTAACTGAAGTGTAAAATGTGTCAAGGGAACTCTGCTTTGTTCTCTTTTTGCTGGAAAAAAATGTGTGAATATTGTCTTCCAGATTCCTTACATGTCTTCTGGAAGCCTGGACAAGTACTTTTGCATGACAAATGCGTTAGGTAAAACCTATATGGATTTGTGCAAGATCTGCCTGTCTGAATGATTCAGTTTCTGCTGTTTTACTGATTTGAGTCTTTACCTGAGAAAGATCTGTTCAATTCCTTGTTTGCTAATAAATCCATCAAAGGAAGAAAGAAAAGAAGAAAGAATGAGCCAGGCATGGTGGCTCACAATTTTAATCCCAGCACTCAGGAGGCAGAGGCAAGTAGATCTCAGTTCCAGGGGATCTGATACCCTCTTCTGACCTCGGCAGGCATTGCATGACATGGGTGCAACTACATACATGCAGGTAAAACACTCATAAAATACACATAAAATAATAAATAAAACATTATAAATAAATAAATAAATAAATAAATAAATAAATAAAGGCAAGCAGGAAAGCTAGTTTGCCCAGAAGGGGACAGAGTTCTAGACTTTGTTACCCATAGAAGTTATACTAAATATAAATAGGTTCAAAAAAGTTTGCTAATTTTATTTTTTAAAGCATTTTATCGGGGCTGGAGAGATGGCTCAGCGGTTAAGAACACTGGTTGTTCTTGAAGAAGACCCGGGTTTGAATCCCAGCACCCACATGGCAGCTAACAGCTGTCTGTAACTCCAGTCCCAGGGGATCCGACAGCCTCTTCTGACCTCCGTGGGCATTGCACGATACGAGTGCACTTACCTACATGCAGGCAATACAGGCATACACATAAAATAAAAATAATAAATTTTTAAAGCATTTTATTTATTTATTACTTATTTTGTATGTGTATGTGTGTATGCCATAATATATGTGTGGAAGTCAGAGAACAACTTTCAGAAGTTGGTTCTGTCCTTTCACCATTTGGGTTCTGGGGATTGAACTAGGATCATAAGGCTTGGTGGCAAATGCCCTTACCTGCTGAGCCATCTTGCCTTCCCTTGAAGAAAGTTTTAGTACATACATACAGTCTAAGCATTCTCATAGATGTTGGTGATAGGAACATATTAATAGGGAAAGTAAATTTTCAAACTGTGTCAGAGTATGGCACATAAATGGGAAATGCATATGAGAGATGGTGATGTGCAGGAGTAACAAAGATATTTATGTACTTGGCTGGCATGGAGCAGAGTTTCAGTTCTGGGATAGGTATGCTTTTTTCTCTGTTCAACAGATTGTCTTGGGAAACATTTCTCTAGAAATGCTTTAGAGATAATTATCCCCATCTTCAATATCATCCATATCATTTATGCATGGCATATATGGAAAGTGACTTTTGGTGGGGGAAAGGGAAAATTAGGCACTTCTACAGTCAATTGGAATTTAAATACTGTTTCCCATGAAGTGTGACTTTGTTCTAAGAGCTCAGGAAAACAGTATTCTCACTAGTTCTACCTCATGCCTCTAGGATTAACCCCAACCTGCAGAACCATATATGAGTGGGCCATAGCTACTTATTTATGATCCATTTATTTTTTTGGATTTATTTTTATTTTATGTGTATGAGTGTTTTTGCAACACTCATGTGCAATCATGAGGGTGTCAGATCCCCTAGAACTGGAGTTACAGATAGTTGTTAGTCGCCAAGTGGGTACTGGGACCCAAATCAGCATCCTCTGCAAGAGCAGCTAGTACTCTTAACTACTGAGCTGTTTCTTCAGCCCCACCATCCATTTCTTGAAAACTATCTACGAGCAGCTTGGTTTCCCTTCAGGTTGGAATCTAGAGGTAATTTAAATTCCACTCCACAAGCACAGTGGTACATATTTGTAGCCCTGTAGTTACTGGAGAGGGTAAGGGAGAAGGATCACATGAGCCTAGGGGTTTGAGAGGAGTGTGGGCAATATAGCCAGAACCTGTTTCAGAGCAAAAGAATACTCCACTCCATGAACATTACTTAGCAGCTAATTTCTTGTATTTGCTATATTAATAAAAGGTTTAAAGGAGAGAAAGTGTGACAAATGTATGAGGGAGGGGGAAGGAGGAAGAGACAGAGAGATGTAATGTATCTTAAGAAGGCAATAGAGAAAACAAAACTGTTTGCCAGGACAAGTCACTTCTCTGAAGACTAGGATAATGAATTGGTGGCTTATACAAATACCAGATTTCTTACTGGGTCTATTTTCCCATAATGTCTTATGTTTTAAAGAAAGAAATGACCCAGACCTCAGATCCTTTAAGAAAACTCTTATTTGGCCACCAAGGCGTATGCCTAAAATCCCAGCACTGGGTGGGAGACTAAGGTATGAGGATTTAAATTATGACTTTCAGTCTAGCCCAAGCTACAGAGTGAGACCCTATCTCAACAAAACAAAACAGAACAAGAACAACAAAAACCACACCCCCAAACAACAAAAGAAACTTCATAATCATTTTTTGCTTCAGATAAATTGATATTATCTGAAATAAAAAGTTTATTTCAATTTCAGTAAGACCATTATTCAAGCTAAAAAAAAAAGTTGTGGGGTTTTGTGAGATTTTTTAAACTATATTTTCTTTACATTTTTTAAATTAAAATTTTTTTGGTCTTTTTGAGATAGGGTCTCCCTGTAGCCCCAGCTGTCCTGGAATTCACTATGTAGAACAGGCTTGCCTTGAATTCACAGAGATCGGCCTGCCTCTGCCTCCCAAGAGCTGGGATTAAAGGCGTGTGCCACCACGCCCGGCTTAAATTTAATTTTCTGTGTATGTGTGTGATGCTTGGATCTATGTAAGTGCACCCGTCCATGCCATGTCCACAGAGGCCAAAAGGCGGGGTTGGACCCCTTGGAACTAGAGTTACAGAAGATCATTAGCCACCCCTGGTTACTGGGAACCAAATCCAGGGTTGTCTGCAAGAACAGCCAGTGCTTTAAACCACTGAGCCATGTCTCCAGTGCCTTACTATATTTTCTATCTTGCCATATTCCAAATATGGAAAAAGAAGAATTTTCTGGCCAACTATACAGTGATTACTTGCTGGTTCTTTCTGATTGTCAGTTTTATACATAGAACTCCAATTTGTAAGAATATATTATATTGCAATTGACATTGATCAAATACTGTGTAAAATTCTGGTTTACAGGTAAAGAAACTGGAGAGGGCCCAGAGGAAAATAATGACCATGACTTTAGTTTTGAGTAATGGCATCCAGAACCAAAATAAAATAGGTAAACTTCACTAAGTATTCTGAATCTTAAATGCCCTCTTTATTTTCCAGTTTTTCAAATGTGAATAAACCTAAGTATATCAAAAGACCACAGAAATTTTGAAACCAGTTAAAAATAATAGGACTGTGTAGAGATCTGTTCCATGATACATCGCTCCCAGATCTTTCCCATCATTTATTCATTATTCATTCAACAGATATGTATTTAATGCCTACTATTTGACAGTCAATGTTCTAGGCACAGAGAAATCTGTCCTGCAGCTCACATTTCAGAGGGGAGAGAGATTCCAGAAACAACAGTAACATAACAAACATGATATATATATATAGAGAGAGAGATCTACATATATAGATATATCTATATATATATCTATATCTATCTATCTATCTATCTATATATCCGTTTGGAAGGTGATTTAAAATCAGAGTAAGGTAAGGAGATCATACATAGGAATGCTTCAATTAAAAAGTGCAGTAAAACCAGGCATCTTTGAATTAAATACTGATGAGCAAACTGATAAAGATGACACAGTTCTGTTGAGGTTGATGGGAAAGAATGGTAATCATACTTTACATTTATCTTATGATATACAGTTTACAAAGCTGTGTCACTCAGTCAGAGGTACTGAAGGAGTTAATAAATTACGTTTTGTCAGAGAGTCCATTCACACAAACGTATATCCTTAGCTGTCTGGAGCTAAGGAGTGATATTTGAGACATGGTTGATCTGAAATCAGTGTGAAGTGGAAACGAATTAGTGAGCCTGCCAACAGAGAGCAGAGCAAAAAGAGGTCAAGGGAGACCCTCACTACTGAATGTCCACATGTTAGGGAATGTCCACATGTTAGGCGGTGAAGACCAAGAAAAACGAAGAAAGGTTATTTTTTTTAATACTGATGGGACAGCGTTTTTTAAAATCTCTTTATTCTGTCTTATTTCTTCCTGAAATGCGTGCTAGTTTATTTAATGACAAAAGTCTCGCTGCACCACACACTTTTTCGCGTGGACGGGAACCAACATTTTCCGAGCGTCCCTTGCATGCCAAGTGTTTAGGGCTCCAAACCCCCAAGTTGTTACCTTCCACACTCCATTTATCTCCACGTTTTAATACCCTTGCCACCTTCCGCGGTGCCAATTCCCGGAGGTCAGAAGCATAGGGAAGACCCTACGGATAGCAAAGGATTCGGCTCGAAGGAAAAGCAAATCAGATATGGAATTAACAGAAAACAACTACCGAGATTCTGAACCAGGTACCCACAGTCTCCACCAGCACCGCCAGCTCGGCTCTCGTCTCCGCCCTGCCTTCTCCATAAGTTCCGCCCCTTACCAGAGTCCTGGCGCTTATTTGTCGGTGCCCTTCACCTTCGCTTTCCCATTGGTCCCATTTCCTCCTGTTCGTTCAACGCCTTTCGCTCGGCTCCGCCCCTCACAGAGAAACTGCACTGCGCAAACTCGAAGAAGGCCCTGGCTGACCTTTTTCCGTGCCGTTTTCTCCTTCTTCCTGGCATTTGTGTTTCCGTGTTCTCAGGGCTGGTAGGTTTTTGCTCCGCCCTAACACTTCGCGCCCAGCGCTCCAGTGACGTCATGTTCCTGCGCTGCGTGGACGCCCGCCGGTGGAAGGAGGAATAGCTAGCTCAGCGGCCCTTTGCCTCTTTTGTTGGGCTGTCGCTCCTTCCTAATCATGGCGCCATCTCTGTGGAAGGGGCTAGTAGGCGTTGGCCTCTTCGCCCTAGCCCATGCTGCCTTTTCTGCTGCTCAGCGTAAGTGGCACGGGGACGTGGACTGTTCGCGCGTGGGACCCCTGGAGCAAAGTGGAAGCGCTCCCCTAAGGGGCTGTTGGGCCGAGTGCAACAGAGATGACCATTTGAGACCTCGTGATTTGGGATGACTCAATAGAGCAGTGCAGGGTCCACGGTGGAAGGTTTGGAATTAGAGGGTTGTGGTACAACTGAGATTGCAGAAAGGTTGCTAGGGGTTTGAGAGACGCTTCGGAGTAGGAGTCTTAACCCGGAACTTGATCAGGACAAGGGATGTCAGATCCAGCAGAAGACAGACCAGACAAAGTTTGGGATTGAGAACTTTGGATGCTTGTGATCTCATGACAGCTAAGTAGACAGCATCCTGGGCACTGCTGTCCAGGCAGAGACTGTGAAGTTAAGTGACCAATTGCCTCAGGGAGGCACTGTGACATGGGGAAAGAGCAGTGGACTGGGAGCCTGAAGGGCTGCCTGTTAAAATCTTGCTCAACCGTTAAATCAGTGTGACATTGAGCAAAAGACACGTGCTATGCTGCATTATAACATTTAATCTCGGGTCTTCCGTTGAAGTTGTTCTGTGTTAAGGTGCTAGAGGTACCGTGATGCCATAAGGGAAATCATAGGCGGATCATAGGTGAATCAAATGCATCAAGAAATAATTACAGTAAAATGATACGGATGTACTAAATGGTGTCTTTATATATGTATGTATGGGCAGTAGCGTTGGAAGGACCTGGGGAAAGTATACTAGAGCCTTACTGCTCATAGTGTGGTCAGTAGACTAACATCATGATTATCACCTGGGAGCTTGTTAGAAGACACCCAGGCTCCACGTCAGACCTACAGAATGAGAATGTGTATTTTAATAGATCCCTCAGTGATTTGCATACACATTAGTTTACGAAGCATTGTCCTGGAGATTAGAATACACTAGAGTACTGTATTATTTTCTACAATAAGCTTAGCTGTAAAATTATACAATCTTAGAGCAAGGGAAGCCCTTGCTTGAAGTCCAACCCCTTCATTTAATCAAGGAATTTGTAGTCCATTTTTCTTTCTTAAAATGCATGTAAAATCAATATGCCAAAGAAGTGGTTGGCTTCTATGCTACAAAAAGTAATGCTAATCCCAGGTTCCTCAAAAACCTCTTCTATTACAGTCAGCCTTATCTCTATGAACTGCTTCAGGCTCATCGTGGCCTGTTTTATCATCTTGCGTGAGTGACAGATGGTCAAGCATGAAGCCTAAACAGCTAAGCATAATTTTTCTTTCAGTAGTGCAGAATATCTAGAAATTCTGAAACTCTTTCACCAAATGATCAAACAGATCATAATTACTTAAAAATCAATAGGGGGCCTGGAAAGATGGCTGAGTGGTTAAGAGCACTGGTTGCTCTTTTAAAAGACTGGGGTTTGGTGCCCAGCACCAACACGATAGCTAACAACCATTCCTAACTCCAGTTCCAGGAGATCTGATGTCCTCTTCTGGCCTTCATGGATATTGCAGGCAAAGCACTCATACACATAAAAAACAAGTAAAATTTTAAAAATAAGATAAAAATCAATACGACTACAAAAACTTTAATCCTGGGGCTGGAGAGATGGCTCAGCGGTTAAGAACACTGGCTGTTCTTGCAGAAGGCCCGGGTTCGAATCCCAGCACCCACATGGCAGTTAACAACTGTCGGTAACTCCAGTCCCAGGGGATCCGACAGCCTCTTCTGACCTCCAAGGGCATTGCACTCGGATGCACTTACCTACATGTAGGCAATACATGCATACGCATAAAATAAAAATAATAAATAAAATTAAAAAAAAAAAAACCTTCAATCCTGAATGATACTGCTAGGGCATAATGAAGCCAGAGTGAAAATAGGTACAGACACGATTCTCTTCAGTGGAGTGGTGCAACTAAAATTCCAGGACTTCCATTTCTGGCTCTAATACCACTTAATTCTGCAGTTGCTGTAACTTCAAGGTGGCAAGGGATGAAGGGAAGCGATCAGGATTTGCAAGTTGTTAACCTTGAATCATACCACCACCAGCTCTTCAATTTTTCTGTATTTTATTGTATCTCACTCACCAACTCTAATATGTGTTCAAACACAGCGTAAAAATCTGAAAGTGAGAAGTGTTTTTTAGGATCAAAGAGATGCAGAACCTTTCCACTGGCTGAGTTTCCACAATTGTAAAATGGGAATAATGTGACAGGTAAACAGGATTTAGACTGCACTACTATATCAAAGGTCACTATGGCAAAGATGTGTATGCTACAATAACATAGGATGCCAGCTGATGCGATATCACATGACACAACTAGTGTCAAAGGCAAATACTAGTCTTTTGCCAACATGAAAATTGTAGAGGACTCATTACAATGACAAATTCACAAGGAAGTCTCATCACTTGAAAAATAACACAAAATCCTGTAGTCATCCGTTGCCTCTGGCTCTGAACCCTGGTAAGTTGATCATGCTCCAGGGGTTGGCCTTACACCTGAGTATTTTCAGAACACAAACTTGATGAGATTTGAAAAAAAAGTGGACATGTAGTTGGTGGGGTAGGGAGGTGGGGGTGCATCTGAGAGGAGATAGAGGAGGGGGCAGCATGTGATCAAAATACATTGTATGAAACTCTCAAGGGATTAATAAAAATATTATTAAAAATATACAATCTTAATTCTAGATTAAGTAGAACAATGCCTACTTAATAATATACTTTGAACTTAAAATATTGCGATTCTTTTGAGTGAATGTGTACTGAGTCTTTGTTAAAAGAGCATGTTTTCAAACATACTAAGGTTTTAATTTTTATGCATTTATTTTTCCCTGGAGTTACAGATGGTTGTTAACTGCCATGTGGGTGCTGGGAACCAGTGCTCTTAACCACTGAGCCATCTCTCCAGCCCTCAGACATAATAAGTTTTAACTTACAGAGCTTCTAAGGGCAGGTTTAAAATCAAAATCAAACCAATCCCCAAAGTAGTTTTGGATTAACCTTCTACTGTCCCACTTCCAGCTAGCTCTCGTTTTAATGAAGTCTAACCTGACACTTTAACACTACCTTTGACACTAGGCTTCATGCTTGACCATCTGTCACTCACACAAGATGATAAAACAGTCCACAGTGAGCCTGAAGCAGTTCATAGAGATAAGGCTGACTGTAATAGAAGAGGTTTTTGAGGAACCTGGGATTAGCATTACTTTATGTAGCATAGAAGCCAACCACTTCTTTGGCATATTGATTTTACATGCATTTTAAGAAAGAAAAATGGACTACAATTTCCTTAATGGTATGCTTTTGGTTTATAGATCGTTCCTATATGCGACTAACAGAAAAGGAAGATGAATCACTGCCAATAGATGTAAGTTGGTCATTTAGATTTCATTAAATATATATTTAAAATTAGTCACTTTGCTTATGATAATTCTTTTACTTTTTATTTTCTTTAATTTTATCATTTTCGAGCATGACATATAGCATCTGTTATCTGCTTTTCATTGCTCTGTAAAACCTAAAGATTTTTTTGAAATCTTTAAAAAATTTCTCTAGTAGATTTTTTTAACTGTAGTTGAAATTATCTTTTTGGTCGGACATGGTGATTCACACCTGTAATCCCAGCCCATGGAGGCATTGAGGCAGGGGTAGTGTTGTCAGTTTGGAGTCAGAGTAAGACCTTGTATTAAAAACCTAAAAACTAAAAGCAGAAAGGAAAAAAAAAAACCTGTATAGAAGTGACCATGCCCACAGTATGAGATGACCTTAAAAAGTTGGATATTTGGGGAGCTGGAGAGTTGACTCAGTGGTTAGGAGCACTGGCTGCTCTTGCAGAGGACCCAGGTTTGCTTCCCAGAACCTACATGGCTGCTAACAAACCTGTTTAACTCCAGTTCCAGAGGATCCAGTGTCCTCTTCTGACCTCCAGCAGCATTGCATAATACTGGGTGCACTTACATACATGCAGTCAATAAACTTGTACGCATTAAAAAATTAAAAATGATAAATAAAATATTTTTAAAGGCTGATTATTTGCCTCAAATTTATATAAAAGTTCTTTTTTAAATTATATTTAATTTTGTTTGTAGTCTGTGCATGCCACATCATGAGTGTGGTGGTCAGAGAATCAGTTCTCTCCTTCCAATATATGGGTCTAAGGAATCCATCTGGCCAGCCCAGATGTTCCTTATTAAAATAAAGTTTAATAAATAAAGTTGATAATATATTGTTTATAGACACAAATATGTGATAAAACTAAAGGTGTTTTTTCTAACCTGAATTAATACATATTCCCCACTTCACTTATAATTTCCTATCTTTATTGGATTAGAACTTAGGAAAGTAGTAAGTACTTCATAACAGAATTAAACAATAGGTGTGAAAATTTAAACTGACAATACAAAGTTAAAGCAATAGTAACAACAGAACTCACCCCAATTCTTGATCGGTAACCATTTACTCTCTCTCCTCCTCTCCTCCCCTCCCCTCCCCTCTCCTCTCCTCTCCTCTCCTTTTTGAGACAGGGTCTCACTGTAGCCCCAGCTGGCCTAGAACTTGCTGTGTAGACCAAGCTGATCTCTATCACACAGAGATTCACCTGCCTCTGCCTCCCAAGTGCTGGGGTTAAAGATGTGCACCACCATGCCTGGCCACATTTGCTCTTAATAGTTTAAAGTGCATCAGTACTGTAAACTTCTTGCTATGTATAACCAATGCTAGTACTTTTTTTGTATATGTATTTTGTCGTACTTAATCAAAACAGCTCTTTTAGGCTGGCAAGATGGCCCAGTGGGTACAGGGGCTTGCCGCCAACCCTGAAGATCTGAGTAATTCCTGGGAACCCACATGATGGAAGGAAGAAACTAACTCCCACAAGTTGTCCACTGACTTCCACACTTGTGGCTGGCATGCATATACGTAAACACACACACACACACACACACACACACACACGCACACACAGATATGAAACAAGCAACAAATTAAGGTTAAAAACAACCCTTTTTTTCCTCTAAAAATCATTACACATGGGTATATGTTGTATGTGCTTTTGTAGTTAGCTTTTTTCTATCTTTTTTTGAGACTCCTGATTCTGCTGCTTCCGTCTCCTGAGTGCTGAGACACTGACTTTATAGTTAGCCACTACACTGTGCCACAACACTGACGTTATAGTTAGCCTTTTTTGGACATAATTTGTTTGCAACCTATTTTCATGGCAGTTCATAGACTTAGCACATTCTTGCTTACAGTACATTATATGAAAGACAATCTCCTTGGTGCTAGGGATAAAACTCAGTGGTAGAGCGTTTGCCTAGCATGCACAAAGTTGTGTTTGTTCCTCTGCATCCTATACATTGCGCACAGTGGCACAAGTGTGGAATCCTACCACTTGGGATATAAAGGCAGGAGGATCAGAAGTTCAAGGTCTTCCTTGGCAACATGTCAGACTGAGACCCTTTCTCAAAATATTTTTTTTTAAAAAAGACAATTTCCTTGCTATATCGGTGGTTGGAATGTAAAATAACATTATAGATGACATTGGGTTTTCAGTAATAATAGCCTATGGCTAATTTTGACTTTTAAGTTGTTTATAATCAAAGATACAGTATAAATGACTGTTAACTTATCTTCCTGTCACCTCTTTTTGGTAGTTACACAAAACACATATATTCATTTCTATCTGTTTTAAATAACTTTAATATAGTTATGGCAAAAATTGTCAAATTTTAAAGATTTGATTAATCACATGACAATAGTCCTATAATCCTACATTGGTTAATTTCAAACATTCAGCATTATTGCTTGCACAACCTCTTTGGAAAGCAGTTTGGTGTTACGTAATACACGGGAACATGTGCATAGCCTGCACTCAGTTTCCACTCCTGTGTACCAGGAAACATGGAAGAATATTCGTGTTGACAATGCAAAAATAGCAGGAAACATCCCACATTCCCTGAAATAATGGACTAAATTGTGGTATTTTCAGATGATGAAATTCTAAACACAATGAAAAAAACTAGACTACTATAGCCCAGATGAATCTCACAAGGACAATGTTGGAGAAGATAGCTAGATTCAAAGGAATATACTTGTGTTCACTTAAATGAGATTCAAAAGGAAACAGTAGGATACTATAGATGTCCATAAATAATTCATAAACAGGAGGAAAATTGTCAAGAAAAGCAAGGGACTGATTAACACACAATTAGGGACAGAAGTTAACTTTGAGAAGGAGGGTAAGGAAATAATGGGAAAGGGACTTGAAAGGTTCTGGTAAGCCAGGCTTGGTGGCACATGCCTGTAATCCCCACACTTGAAGAGGCTGATGCAGTCCATTGCCAGTCCAATGACAATATAGTGAGGCCCTGTTTAAAAAAAGATGAAGAAAGAGAGCAAGAAGCTAGGAATTTCTTTAGCTGGATGGTGGGTAAGTGCTTTTTATTGCCTTTCTTTACATTGTGCCAGTATGCTTCATGTCCTCTCTGATACTGACCAGTAACATTACAAAACAATTGTAGTTGTTCTTGGAAACAGATACTGTTCAGTACTTGAGTTCTAAGTGGCTTGGTACCATTCAGGACTCGGGTCATTTTGCTTATTTGAGCATGCTAAGCCTACTAAGTATCAGAAGTATTGTAGTTAGAAAATTTTCTTGGGTTTGAGTGCAAATCATTTTATGTGAGAATTGACTCCTTGATGAATGGCCCTGACAGAAAACCTTGATAGATGTCACGTGGAGAGGGAAAAAGGATTGTAAATTTTTCAAAGAGTATTTGTATGCTATTTGGTAATCTCCGTGTTCATACTCACAGATAGTTCTTCAGACACTTCTGGCCTTTGCAGTGACCTGTTATGGCATAGTTCATATTGCAGGGGAGTTTAAAGACATGGACGCCACTTCAGAACTAAAGAATAAGTAAGTTCGTTTTCTGAAGTATTTCATTTCAGGGGAATTCATTTTGCTGAGATTATTTACTGTATCTTTTCTGCTACATAAAAGTTGATTTTGTTTTTACCTTTTGGTTATGTAGTTTGTAGGCATAATGAGGTAAAAATATTGAGCCAATGTTTGCTATGATAGGAAAAATAGAAGTTGAAAGCCAGGTGTGGGGGCAAATGCCTACAATCCTAGCACTTTGGAGGCAGAGGCAGAGGCAGAGGCAGGAGGATGATGAGTTCCAGAACAGCCTGGACTATACAGGAAAACCCTGTCACAAACCAAACCAAAGTAAAAAAGGACTGAAAAGAAAAATAGAGGTTGAACACCTGGTTATTAGTATCAGATTAAGGTATGAAGTCATAGTAGCTGCCAGTGACCTACGATTTCTAGGTGGCTGGAGTGATAAATGGATGGAAGTAGATATCTAGAAAGATAGGACCTCAGAAATTTTAACCCAGCTCCTTCCTTTCCCTCCTGTCTCTTCTCCGTCTCACCACTTCTTCCCTTCATCCTTGTGTCTTTGCCCCCTCCTTTCTTATTCTTTGTCCTATTGTCCCAGATTACTTTGGAAAAAAAAGTGATTTTCTGTCTCCTCTATCACTTGAACCTGATCTGTGCCATTCACTCTGCCCTCAGGCCTCCCCTTTCTATGTCCAGATTAAAGAATATTTGTTATTCTGTTTTTTTCTCCTCTTCTAAGCTGTCTTCACAAGCTTTTGTTTGCTTTCTTGCTCCATATTTTTACTCCAGTTTGTTCAATTCCATCTCTGAACTTTAGCTACCTTCTACCTTACCCTCAAAATGACAACTATTTACAACATTTTCTTCGAAGGATTCACAGGAAAGATCTGTGTGCTAGAGGAAGCTCTTCCCCTCCTTTTACTTCAATATTTCCATTTTAAATAGCCACATATTAGGCCTTCTGTTTGGTATAGGCTATGCTTGAGTGGCTAAGAGTGGTGATCTTTGAGATTTGATTTTTTTTTAAACAAAAATTTACAAATTGTTTATTTGTGGAATTTTCCATTTAATATTGTCAGAGGATGGCTTGATTATGATGAACTAAATCTGATGAAAGAAGAATCATAGATAAGGGAGAACTTTTTGATGTATTATAATAGTATAAGTAATAAAGGTAATAAAAATTAGAATCAAAAGTTTGATGATCCAAACAGCAGTTGGTCTCAGAGGAGATCCTTGTAAGATGGAATGGTAGAAGGCAGAAATAACACATTTGTATTGCACTTTCCATACTACGTTTGGCTGTCTGAGGATATTCATTCATGACTGACTTTAAAGGTATAGAAAAGCATGCAAAGGAAATGGAAATTTTAAGTAACTCGTTTTTTTTTTTCTTCACAAAGGAAGGGTTCTGTTCTTTACGGAAAAAATAATATTTAAAAGCAAACACTACAAGGTCACATCTTGAAATGTTTATGGACTTTCTTTAGATAATACAAATCACTCTGGAAAAGAAGAAAGGTTATTCACTAACTCCCATGCCTTTACAAAGAGTCTTTGAAGGATCCCAGGCAAGAAGCCAGAAAGAAAGAAGCCAAACAGAATGGCATCAAGTAGGGGGTAGCAAAATAATTAAATTTGGCTAATAGCACATTCAGAAGGCCAAAATGAATTTTTCATTGTGCTTGAAAGATTCTTAAAAAGCAGATCCATGAATTGTCTTATGGCCGGAAGAATGAGAGCCAAATGAGACTAATCAAAGCTGTAGTTGATACTGGTTCTGGAGACACTTTATAAGTACTGTTAAGCTGACAGAGGTGGTTGAGGTGAACTAGTATTATTATTGATAGGTAGCTGGAATGGTGAAATTCAAGGAAGTCAGGACTTTATGCTTATTTCCAGGTTTATTTTCTTTGTACAATAAAACATGGAAATACAGTATAATTATCATTTGTAGTCTAATATCGGGGATCTGTTCGTATTTAAAAATAAAACTCAAAGCAAACTCATAGTTTATTAGAAACCTGTTTATTTTTCAAATAGGCTTTTATAAAGGTTTATCTAAAACTGGTGTTTTTTTTTTCTTTTAAGGACATTTGATACCTTAAGGAATCACCCATCTTTTTATGTATTTAACCATCGTGGTCGAGTACTGTTCCGGCCTTCGGATGCGGCCAGTTCTTCAAACCTCGATGCATTGTCCTCTAACACATCCTTGAAATTACGAAAGCTCGAATCACTGCGCCGTTAAGCTTTCTACAAATTAAATAACAGGACAGACACAGAATTTAGTATTGGAGTTTGGGGTGCAAAACACTCCCCCCAACATCAGTATTTATATTTCAGACCGAGTTAAAAAGAAATCTATAGCCCTTATTTGTACATTGTTAATCAAATCATAAATAGTGTATTAAGTTATCTGTGAAATAAGTGTTTGGTCTTTCATATAGAGTTTTTTTTTTTCATTTGAAATAATTCCCATCTTTTGTAAGTCACTGTTTTGAACACACTTCTTTGAAAAATGTTGGAGTTTTGTGATTATTTATTTTCTTAGCTTTCTTTTCATTTGCACTGCAGGTTATAGGAATCCTTTTTGAAGAACCATGTGACTCCTGCATTTTGCAGCAGTTAGTAAAATTGCTTCTCCACGAGACCAAAATGGTGGCCTCTCAGTTTTGACGTATCCTTAAAAAGTGGCTCTGCCTTCGCAGGTACTTGCCAATTTTCAGTTTATCCATGATTTCTTACTGGACTCCGCTCCCAGAGACCTTCTAACATCAGCTGTCTTGTTTATCATTTCTGAGATTCTGTGTGCAGTGAACAAGTTTTGTGTCAGAAATTCTAGTGTAACAAATATATTTAACAAGTTCAACTTGTGTAAAGCTACTTGTGTTGTTTTGTTGTAAAATTTTCACTGATTGTGTAATGTTAGACTAGTTGAAGATAGACCAAAAAGACAGATAATTATGTCATTACCTTGCCTGTATAGAATAGCATTCACAGAGAATAACTGATTGTCATTGGCCAGTCTCACTCACTCCAAGTCTGTTAGTTTATTTCATACTAAACTAGTGAAATCATGAAAATAAAGGATACATCTCATTTACTCTAAAGGTAAACACAAAGAAATTGTGCCAAATGTGTTCTCAATATTTGGAATTATGTTTAAATTCTCAATTAAGGCCATCTAAGAAATTGTTTTGTAGCTTCTGATCATAATTATC
>NW_008344555.1:440403-443380 GCF_000622305.1 Nannospalax galili | reverse complement strand
TCCAAGGACTAAAGTGATGATAATGAAGTCAAAATAGCATGCAGGAAACACGTTCTTATCAGAGTTATCTGCCATTGTCTTCGAATGTTCCTTCACTGAAGAGACACTTGGTTTCTTCTCTTTGAGGCCTGTCTTCTTAGTGTTTCCGTACCAATGTTGTTGAGAAACAATTTACCTACCTTATAATTCACCCTTTCAAAGGGGATAGTTGCCAGATGTGACTCATGTCTGTAATCCTGAAACTCAGGAGACTGAGGCAAGAAGATCACCACAAGTTCAGGGCCAGCCTGGGCTACTTACTGAGTTCCAAGCCAGTCTGAAATAGAGTAAGACCTTTTAAAACTCTGTAAAAATTAAAAAGGGTACAAGTAAGTGACTTTAATATATTCACAAAAATTGTGAAACCACTTTATAAATTTTGGACATTTTGTTACCCCCAGAGGAACCTTGCATTCTGTAGCAGTCACCTCTTATTTCTTCCCAAAGTGTCCCCCCTGGACCCTCGGTAACTGCTAATCTACCTTATGTGATCATTTAATATAAATGGGCTCATAAGCTATCTAGTCTTTTGTGTCTAGCTTCCTAAATATGGTTTCTTGTATGGAATGAGAAGTTCTCATCTTGAGAACTTAGTGCAATGAAAGGAAGTGGTTGAGGGGCTGCAGATGTAACTCCAGTAGAGTGCTTGCATAGCATATTCATCTGAAGTACCACAGAAAAAAAGAAAGGAAGTGGTTGGAAAATCCATAGATTTTAGGAGGGAAGACCAGATACCTGATAGGTGTCTCAGTTGATCTTGAATAGTTTTTCCTCATAGTTAAACATCCTACTGCTTAGAACATTCTGTCTAGTCTCTCCAATGGATATTAAAAATCTACTCCTGCCTACCCAGGAAAGATAATCAAGCTAAAAACTGTGGCAAATTGAGATGGTAAGTTTCAGGTGTGACCCACTTTTGCCAGTGACTTTTGTACCTCAAACTGAGTAACATCCCAAATTTTTGAAATTTACTCCAGTGAATTTCTGCTGTCTTCTTGAAGTATGGTACTATAGGACTAAATAAGATTTGGGTGCATTATAACAGTGCTAAATGTATTAAGTACAGAATTGTATTTACTGTGCGATAGTCCATTACTGCCTAGGGTAGTTCAAAAACATAGTGATGAGAGCAAGTTAAGCCTGCATTGGACATGATTTGTGTGACATTGAAAAGTAGGAGGTGTGTACTGTGAAAATTCTTCAGAATGCAGGGACACATTCACTTCTTAATAACCAGGGAACTAGCCAAATACTGTGGACTAATGGCTCAGCTGCAGAAAATGCAAATTGTGAATCATTTCTAATAATTATTTCCTAAGCACTTGCTGCTTACTTTTGAGTGACATGATAGCACCTTCCAGGTTGTATGTGGCCTGTTTCCACAATGTATTGAGTACTGTTGTTTGTTTTAAGCATTGATGCTTGTAACACCAGGTTAAACACATTTTTGGATATGTTTCCTCTCATTAAATGACCGTGCCCCGTCCAATAAAGAAATGATTGTCTCACCCTGGTTTTGGTAGTGGATTCTTGTTTGTTCATTTTTGAGTTTTAATCTCATTTCTTCAGTGTTTCTGTCCTCAGGAAAAAAGGGCTAATTTTATGATTTTGTATGTTTTTCTAATGTGATGGCTGTTTTTATAAATTAAATGGTTACTTTAATTATATATTACTTTTTTGAGGTACTGTCTCATTTATTTAGCTCGTGTCAGCCTCAAGGTCCTTTTGTAGCTAAGGCTGGACTTGATTCCTCCTTGTCCTGCTTTCACCTCCGGGGAACTGGGATTACAGGAGTGTGCCATCATACAGGGCTCTGTGTATAACGTTCGTGTAATTTTATAGTTTCTGTATACAATGTATAATGTCAAAAATAATCAAATGGCCTTCTGAATATAAGAATTGTCCTTGAGCAGCAATATGTAATCATTGCATCACAAATACACGGTATACCCCAAACTGTCATTGCAAAATGTCACTTTATTTTACACTTACAAGAAACCATGATTGGACATTACGGAGCCCATCAAAAGTGTGATGAAAAGCTAAGGGTAAGTCCCCACGTGTAAAATTTGCCTCTCACCTACAGCATTTAGGAAACACTACTAGTATAAAAATCTGTGTAGGAATATTTCAAAATAACCTGCTAATAAGTTAGTGTTTATGGGTTTTGTTTGTTTGATTCTTTGTTTTTCTGAGATAGGGTCTCACCAGCCCTAGCTAGACTAGAACTTGCTATATAGACCACGCTAGCACAAAAATACACCTGCCTCTGCCTCTCGCATGCTGGTATTAAAGGCACGCACCCCCACACCTGACCTTAAAGTCTATTACCAAAAAAATGGAAAGGGAAAGATCACATATGCAGATAGGGAAAAAAGACCAAGTAATGCAGAAAGTTATAAAATTAAAAACTCTTGTTCCCATCCCAATCCCTCTAATATGTACGTCTCCAGAGGTACCTGCTTCAAGTGTTTTGTATATTATGGGAAAAAATGCAACCTAAGATATACCTCATTCTTTTACATTAAAGGAGTCACTATATGAATATCTCTGTTTTTACTGAGTGTTTTATAAGATCTCAGGAACATCTTACTATTTTTTAATTATACATTTAATAAGCATATAATTAAAAGAAGCATTTCATGACAACAGCATTGACATATTCAATAACAATTTCCAAAGCTAAGATGCATCTGTTTCGAGATTGGCTGTAAATTTTTAGGTTTACAGTTGAATTAATACAGTTATACAATATTGTACTCAGTATAAACCCTTTAAGACATAAAATTAAATGAGGTTTTTATCTTTAAAAAAGATCTCCATTTCATTATATAAACACACAAGTTTCACAGAAAGACTCATTGTTTTTGCTACTAACACTGAGATGTTGGTGCATGCATCTCTAATCTGTATGCATCTGATTATTACTAGTCATAAT
>NW_008344555.1:438105-439904 GCF_000622305.1 Nannospalax galili | reverse complement strand
TAAGTTTCTAGGTTCACAGTTGAATTAATACAGTTATACATTATTGAACTCAGTATAAGCCCTGTAAGACATGAAATTGAATGAGTTTTTAACCCTCAAAAGAGATCTCCATTTCATTCTAAAATACACTGTTTCTTACAGAAAAGCTCATTGTTTTTCCTACTAACATTGAGATGTTGGCACATGCGTCTCTAATTTGGATGTATCTGATTACTACTAGTCATAATCGTTTGCACTCGGATCCTTGGCGCCTGTGGATGTCTATAAAGTCATTGGGTAGATTTCAATGGTAATGTTTATCACCTCTACTAAATAACATGACGTAAATTTCCATGCTTCCTCAAATATAATACTTTTTTATTTGTTGATTTTTTTTTCTGTGTGTGTATATCACACAGAACATCCCAAACCATGTTATTCAACTATACACCCACTTCCCAGATGGCACCCTCCCATAGCCTCCCTCCCTGCACTAGCTTATACTCTGTTATTTCTGCTGCTGTTCGATGTGTTGTCAGCACCCCCAGCCCTTCCCCACTACTTGTCCATCTGGTGGATCTAGTCAGCCTATCTAGTGGTCTTTATTTTAGGAGGGTCAGCTGTTTCTCTTCTAGCAGCAATCAGTTGTCAATACTCCTTTAGATAAGATTAGGGTCTACTGTTCATTTTCCCAGTTCTATGCTGGGTTACTATTTGGGAGTCCCTTTGTTTACCCTGGCCAACAACTCAAAAGAAGGAATCTCCTATGTGGCATTGTTGCTTGTTATGTAGCCTTTAGCTATGTATATGGACTTTTAAGAAATTATATTGACCCTTTAATCTTTGGTTATACTTTCCTTTTGGTTGTTTAAGACCTTACAATTGGTCCAGATAAACCAATTTATTTTTACTCTTAAGGTAATTTGAGGATCTGTTCCTCAGGGGTCACATGGGCTTGAGAGGAGTTCCTGGCTCCTTTCTCTTACCAGTTCCATCTATGTGAACATAAGTCAAAGGTCCTGCTTGACCATGTCTGGCTTCTCTTGGAAGCATGAATGACATGTTTAAGTGAAGATAAGTCAAAGGTCCTGCTCGACCATTGTTGGCTTCTCTTGGAAGCATGGAGGAAATATTTTCTTTGTGTTGACCCTCCTCTTTGTAGACTGGACACTAGTTCGTGTCCATCTGGCTGGGTCTCCTCAGCCTCCTTGATTAAGAGGACAGGTGACCTACCACAATTACAGGATATCTGGTGAGCATCTTCATGCTCATCAACAGGAAGCAGGGTGCGCCAGCGCTGTTGGTCTCATGCCTAGCCTCCTACAAGTATAGGCCTCAAAGTATGTCTATTAAACATCCAAGAAGGTTAGTTCCACCAGTCTGGTACTTTAAATTATTGTGTGCCATGTAGATAAATCATGGGCAAAGGCCAATTGTTCTCTGATAAACCTTGCCTAGACATATATTTCTTGATCTGGTGTGTATAATTTGTCAGTAGGTTGTTGGACTAATTTAGTTCCCTCTGGTTTTTTAAACTAGCTAGGCATTATTTATCCCTCACATTGTCTAACCCCTCCATCATGGTTTTCCCACTTAAGATGCCCCCACTTTCCCCCTTTCTCCATTACTAATACCCTTCTCCTATGGTCCTACCTCTCTTGAGCTCCTTCTTTCCCTTTATCCCCTAGGTTCCTTGTATACCCTTCCCTCCCCCCTCCCTTAAACTAACCCAAGTTTTATCCATATCTTCCTTATTAATGTCTGTTCCCTACTGTTCTTCTCTAGCAGGGTCTTTCTTTTCCTTTACCTCCCTGGTTCCG
>NW_008344555.1:353234-433856 GCF_000622305.1 Nannospalax galili | reverse complement strand
TTTAAAACTGGGAATGCTTTGGTCCAGGCTCTTCTGGCTTTCATAGTTTGCACTGGGAAGTCAGCTAATCCTAATGGGTTTTCCTTTTTTTGTGATTTGTTTCTCTTTTGCAGCTTTCAGTATTATCTCTTTGTTCTGTATGTTTAGTGTTTTTACTATGATGTGCCATACAGAGTTTCTTTTCTGGTCCTGTTTGTTGTTCTATATGCTCCTTGTATTTGTATGGGCATGTCTTTCTTTAATTTGGGGAAATTTTCTTCCACGATTCTGTTGAAGATCTGGTCCATGACATTATCATGGGATTCTTCCCGTTCCTGTATGCCTATAATTCGTAAGTTTAATCTTTTTATGGTGTCACACAATTCCTACATATTCCATTATTGTGATTTCTTAAATTTTTCATAATCTGCTTGAGTGGTCTAGTTCGTCCACTTTATCTCCCAGTCTTGATATTCTGTTTTCCATTTCATTCATCCTACTGGTGAGGCTTTTGCCTGTTGTTTTTAATTGGCTTACTGAGTGCTCTTTATTTCAGCCTGAGTATTCTTCAATATTTCTAGCTCTTTTCTGAATTCATTCAGAAGTTTATCCCTATCTTCCTTCAGCTCTATGATTACCTTGTTTGTGTGTTCTTTAAATTCACTAAATTCTTTTATCATATTCATCATTGTTCTTTTGAGTTCCATGTCCTGCATTGTCCCTAGCGGGTTCTCATTGTGCTCCTCTAGAGGATTGCTGGTATTTGGTGGGGATATGTTATTTTGGTTTTTCATGTTATTATTTTTTCTCTGTGATTTTGACATGTGAATTTCTTTTGTAGTTTCTGATTCTTGTGTGAGACTGAAGCCTTCAAGTTTAGGTCTGCTTCCTTTTATAAACTTTATATGCCTTTATGGTTTACTTTTTGGGGCATGAAAAGCTCTTTTATCTAAGCTTCTGGTTCTTTCTTTGGTTTTATATTGGAGTGGCCAGATTGCTTTTGTCTTCAGGAGTTCCCACAGAGGCCCATGTCAGATGAGGATCAGATGCTCTCAGGCTTTCTCCTAAGGTCTGGATCCCTCCAGGAAAGATTTTGGCCTCAGGAATTTGGTGGTTGAACTGGCCTGGGAGCAGAGCCCAGGAAAGATGCTGGTCTCTGGCAGGTGGTGGCTGTGACACTCAGAGATGCAAAGGGAGATGGGGTGGGAAGAGGCCCCAAGGGCTGCTGGCGACTTCACTGAGGAACTGGGTTGGTCTGGATGCAAAGGATCAAGAAGCCAAAAGGTCAGCCTCAGCGACCAGGAAAGAGGCTGGTGGGTTGTACAGCCCAGGGAAGCAGAAGAAGGTGAGGGCGGAACCAGGCTCAGAGGGCTCCTGGGGACCTCAAGAAGGAACTGGTTCCATCTGGATGCAAGGGATCAGGAAACAGTGGTGGCCTCAGGCTGAGAGGTCAGCCTCAGTGTCCAGGAAAGAGGCTGGCAGGCATGCAGCCCAAGGAAGCAGAGGGAGGTAAGGGCGGGACCAGACCCAGAGGGCTCCTGGGGACCAGGAGAAGGAAGTGGGTTGGTATGGATGCAAAGGATCAGGAAGCACTGGTGGTTTCTCTGGTTTCTGGGGCTCCAAGACAAGGAATGGGACAGGACCCAGGCTAGGAGGAAAGACAGGTGGGTGAGATGGGAGGGTGAATGAGCCTGGGGGAGTCAAGGCACCGAGGGTGTGATGGACTTGCATAGAGAGAGGCTGGTGGGTCGTGCAGGCCCACGGAAGCAGAGGGAAGTGAGGGAAGGACCAGGCCCAGAGGGCTCCTGGGGACTTCGAGAAGGAACTGGATTGGTCTGGATGCAAAGACCATGAAGCAGTGGTGGTTCCCCAGTGTCTGGGGTGCCAAGGCAAGGAATAGGACAGGACCCAGGATAGGAGGAGAAATGGGAAGGGGACATGGGAGGGTGGATGAGGCTGGAGAGCCAAGGCACGGTTGACTTACCCAGAGAGTGGCCGGCATGTCGTGCAGGCCCAGGGAAGGAGAGAGAAGTGAGCAACATCTTACTGTTTTTAATACCTGATATTCCAACTATTGATGGACTTTTAGATTGTGTCAAATTTTTTGCTAAATCATATTGCAGTGAACACACTTGTGCAGTCACTGCAATTACATCCACAGGGTTAATTACTACAGTAGAGTTCCTGGATTTAATGGTGTTTTTCACTTTCAGTTCAGTAGCTACTGACAAATTGACCTTTGGACATCTCTGCCCAGTATGCTTCCACATATAATGTATGAGAGTGATTCTTTACAAGATCCATGCCAATAATGGATGTGAAGCTTTTACACTTTGATCATCTGAAAGTGAAGAAATGGTATCTTACATTTTAATGAAGATTTAATGCATTTTAATGCAGGAGATGGAACACACTTTTATATTTCTTGCTTACTTATATTTTCAGTGAACTGTGGAGTAATGTTCTATTTTCAACTGAGCTTTTGGTAAGCAAAGAAAATTCGCTATTGCTTGTTTAGTGGCATTTTCCTGAGTTTTGTTTTATTTGAGTAAAGTTACCAGTATTTACGGATACTGGGATTTTGCTTTGCTCAGAAAGGCCTTTACATTTGAGAACGAATTTAATGTATTTTTCTAGCATTTTCAACGGGTTTTTGTTAGTGTTATTATATTGTTTGTTTGTTTGCTTGTTTTGGTCTTTTTGAAACAGTCTCCCTATAGCCCCAGCTGACCTGTACTTTGTAGACCAGGCTGGCCTTGAACTCACATAGATATGCCTTTCTCTGCCTCCTGAGTGTTGGGATTAAAGTTGTGCACCACCATGTCCAATTGTTTTATATATTTTTAATTGAAATTTTGTGCATTTCATATAATACATCTTAATCATAGTTAGACCCGCTCCCCTATCTTCACCCCCATATCCCCCCACTGGATTTTATGCATCTGTCATATATGTTAAGGCCTATCTGTCAAATATGTTAAGGTCCTATCAAGCAGGTGGGGGGGGTATAAAGATGATTAAGATGGTTTGTATGAAATGCACAAAATTCAATTAAAAAATACAAAAAAAAATACAGTTAAAAAAAAAAAAAAAGATCAACTCTTCCTCACCCAGCAGTGATCAGCTGCCAATAGTTCCTCAGCTAAGGTTGGGGCCTCCTGCCCATTTTCCCAGTTCTATACTGGGTTTTTCTCTGGATTGGATTTGCATGGGTCTTGTGCATGCTGCCACGAGTGCTGTGAGTTCATATGAGCAAGTTACCAGAAGCTTGGAAAACTGTTTCCTTGTGGTCATCCACCTCCTCTGGCTCTTAGAATCTTTCTACCTCCTCTTCTGCAATGGTCCCTGAGCTGTGGGTGGGTGAGTTTTGATATAGGAGTCCTATCCAAGGACATGTACTCTGCAGTCTCTTATTCTCTACATTTTTGTCAGTTGTGGCTTTCTATGTTAATCCTGTGATAGGCATAGTTTCTTACTGTATGCTAAATATTTATCCTTATATTTATAGACAAGTATACCTGTCACCACTCATCAAAAACACTTCTTTTTGCAACAGATGGAGACTATTAGAGAATTCCACAACTGGTCAAACACAGAACTGCTACTTCCCCAAGGTTTATGATTTAGCACTGGTCAATGTATCTTTAGTCTGTCTTTTAAAATTTTACTTTCTAAATAAATTTGATTCTTAGATCTGTGATTTCCATTCATGTCTGTAAATGCACAGCAGGCATGCAATGGCCATGGAAGCCAGAAGGCATCAGTTACACTGGAACTGAAGTTTGGGTTCCTAGCCATGTGGGTGCTAGAAACCTAATCAAGGTCCTCTGCAAGAAGAGCAAGTGTTCTTAACCACTGAGCTACTTCTTCAACCTGAAGATCTGTGCTTTTATTTTTGAAACTTGAGGGTAATTTTATTAGACTTTAAGAGAAAAACAAAGGGCCAGTGTCCTAGTTACTTTCTATTGCTGTGATAAAAACACTGACCAAAACCAACTTGGGGAGGAAAGAGTTTACTTTATCTTACATCTCTTAGGTCACAGTTCATCACTGAGGGAAGTCAGGGCAGGAGCCTGGAGGCAGAAGCTGAAGCACAGACCGTGGAGATGCGCTGCTTACTGTCTTGCTTCTCTGGCTGTGCTCTGCTTGTTTTCTTGTACAATCTAGAACTACATACCCAGGCATGACACAGTGGACTGGGACCTCCCACATCACTCAACAGTCACACAAATATTACAAAGATATGGTCACAGTCCAGTCCAATGAGGGAATTTTTCAATTGTGGTCTGTTGCACTATGAAAGCCATCCAACCAGTGGCATGGAATTTTCAGCTTAGTCTCGGCTCCGTCTCCCCTTCTCCTGTGCTCCTGGACCTGTTGGTTTTCTGAGTCAGGCAGGCCCTGGGTCTTCCCCCCCTTCCCCCCATCTGTAGCCATATCTGCTGCTTCTCCATTGACCATACCAAACCAAATGGACCATTTCTTCTGTCTGGTCTTTATTTATATCTCTTATATGTTGCTCTATCATTTTATAGACATGCTGGTTTGAATCACTTAGATCTGGCAAAATTTCCCTCACTTTACAAAGATTCTGTCCCATTAATGGACTTAGCAAAACCTTAAAGCTTTATACCATTCTCGAGATCCCACTTGAATTAAGCTTTATTTATGTCTTTGGTAGACACAGTCCTATCTAGACCAGCAAACTGGGCATCATATATTACTTTCTTATACCTAGTTCTCTCAGTAATGCCTGTTCCTCTTCTATAGTCCTCCAGCCCCTGCTAATCATGGGAGTCTCCATTGGTGATGACCATGTATCTTTAATTCCTTGAACAAGTCATTCCATTAGGCAGTGCTTGCCCCTGTATTGGCCTAGGTTAAACAGCTGATGTCTCAAGGACAGATGGGTGGTTATATAACTCAGCTGTGATGCTTCTGAAGGACTTAAACTGACATTATTTGTGTCCATGTGCCATACATACCCTCACAAGCCATGTGGTGAGGGGCTATTTAATTGCTTCTTTGAAAATATACTCATACACATAAAATAAAAGTAATAAATAAAATATTTTTAAAAAGGTATTTCCTAGTCCCAACAACTCCAGTGTGGAATATTTTCTCCTAGCTATAGTACTGTTAACTCTTTTCTCTTTTTGCATCAAAGGCAGCAAATCTGAGAGGCAGCTTTAGCTACTTTTATTTCTAGGTCGTTTCTTTTCTCATTACTATCTGTCTTTTTTCTTGGATCCTTTGACTCCTGGTCCCCTAACCTTATGCAAGTTAAAATCTCCTGGATTTTTTCTCTCTCTCAAGCTCTGAGGATGAGACTCAATTTGGCAGTAACTCCTTAGTCTTTTTAGCCTCTCCTGAGGCTGTTGCCTTTGTAGTGAACAATCTTTAATTATGCATAAAAGTGGCCAGGCCACCTCTGTGGAGTCCCCTCTTGCATCCAAGACTTTAAAAAATTTTTTCTAGGTTCTCTATAATCCTTAACGAGTTTTCAAACACATGTGATAGTGGACCCCATTTTTCAAGTAACTGAGCTAATTTCCCATATTCACAGGATAGCTGTGGCCCAGGGATTTCCTCCTTTTAGTCTGTCCACATCTGCGTGGCCCATGTCATTTTAGTTACATATTTTATGATCCATTGTATAACCCATGTGACTGCCACTAACCCCATTGCTTTCCCCAAACTTGTATGGTTTGTCGTTTCCAGCATCATCTTGCCAACTACACCAATTTGTTGCACTACATTTTCCCCTCCCAGATGAGAGACCCTTGCACACTCAGGGCCTCACGGTGCTCACACAGATTTACAAAACCAACATAACACATTTTATTTGGGTATTGCATAGTTTATGACATCTGGGAGGTAGTGACTTACAAAGGCACAAATTCCCATGGGCTTTTCCTTTTCCATATTTGGATCGCATGTGCCATCTGTATCCCACCCACGGTCTCTGCCAGCTTTTTGCTCGTGGCCACTTGCCCACTCACCTGCCATTTGCAGCTCTGTTCCCTGTGTTCACTATGGTGATGGCGCCGCCCTTTTTCCCAGTGTACTCAGTGTGGGTCTCTAGACCCCCTCAATCAATTCTAGTCTTTTGGAGGAACTTCAGATTACACAGTCTCTACCCAGGTATAGCAAGTTGGCAGCTGAAACTAACTAGCACTGCAGACAAGCTGTTGCCAGGAGGAGGGAGATGGAAAAGAGGAAGAGAAAAAGTTATGCCTTTTGCCAGCATAACTTTTGCCAGCGTGGTGGCACACACCTTTAATCCCAGCACTCGGGAGGCAGAGGCAGGCAGATCTCTGTGAGTTCAAGGCCAGCCTGGTCTACATAGTGAGTTCCAGGCCAGCTGGGGCTACAGGGAGACCCTGTCTCAAAAAGACCAAAAATAAGTTATGCCTTTAAGAAAACAGGCAGGTGCAGTAGCAGAGGTCAGCAGGCAGTCACATGGCAAGCCAACTGCATGACAGAAGGGGAGGTGGCTGCAGAGACAAAGATTGAGAAAGCCTAGAGTGTCTGGAAAACATACCTAGGCTTTGACCAGTATCCAAAAGAAAGAGAAAGAGGCAAAAGGAAAAAGTGCAGTTTTCTAAGTAGTTTAGAAAAGCTGGCAAGAAAAGCTCTGCAAGAGACTGTATGTAGGCAAGGACTCCTGGGAAGGAAAAGTGCATTATTTCATTGAGGGAATAGTTATTCCACCTAGCTAGGTAGCTAATTTCTGAGTATGACTTTAGGTGAATCCGATTTTCTGTAGGACAGGATGTGGTAGACTGATTCTTAGCACTATTTTAGTCTTTCAGAAAACTTAGGAAGATGTTAGGTACAGAGTTCTCATGTGCCCCATAATCAGTTTCTTTTATTAGTAACATGTTAACTTAAGACATTTGATACAATCAATGAACCAATATTAATGCACTATTATTAACTAAGGTACAAACTTTATAAAGATTTCTTGGTTTTTGTGTACTATCCTTTTTGTTTCTGGATTCCATCCACAGTACCTTAATACATTCTGACACCATGTCCTAATTTCCTCATGGCTGCGACAATTTCATAGACTTTCTTTGATTTTTTTTTTGACTGCTGGGGTTTGTGTTATGTTATTAGATTATGATTGTATGTTCTGGGGAGAGAAAGACCACTAGACATAAACTGCTATCCTCATCCATTATACCAAGGCCATGTATTCATTTATCAGTGTTGATGTTAATCTTAATCACCTGGCAAAGGTAAGATTTGTTAGGTTTCTCCACTGTAAAGTTACCGTACCCACTTGCATTTGGTACTTTTTAGAAGGTAGTGCCTATGTATAGCCCATGCCTAGGGAGTGAAGAATTATGCTCTCCTTCTTTGAGGATAGAGCATTTACATAACTCACTAAGATTTCTTCTATAGATATAAGCTTCTGAAATATGTCCTACCCCACTTACTTATTTATGAATTCATTCATTTATGTGTTTGGATTCACAAATATTTATAGTTTGGTCTAACATAACACCACTTTGTGTTGTTGCTGAAATTGTTCCCAGTGTAAACATTGAGAGCTCTTTCTGTGGGCTCCTGTGTCCATTTGACATAGCCCCATCATTGTGGATTTTTAGTTTGTGCACTTCCTTACTCTGGCACTACAAGATATTCCAAGTTCATATTGTCCATTTACTTTTCCAGTCCTACAATCAGCCAATTCTCCAAAATATCCTAGTATCTTTGACTGAAGAATGGGATTATAAACCAAGACCTGGATACTGAATTAGCTGATTGTGACTCACACATCGCTACTTCTATATCCTTTTAATAGATCTATCAAGGAAATGTTTGTGTGCATACCTGCATGCTAACATGTAAGTGGAAAAATTTCTGCATAGAACATCTGTATTTATGTTTAATGAAACATGGGTTCATGCTGATATTTAGTCCATTACTATAGAGACCATTCTAACCTCCTCTCCTTGTTTATCTGTAAACTCCTATTCTAAGAAAACTAACTCCCACCATCTTCAAGTCGGGTGACTATAACTGAATTGTTTGATTTCCATAATATATATAAAGTGATTTCAGAATTGCTAACTCATAGTTCCATGGTAAATCCCTTTATCAACTGGAGCATAGTGATTATAGGTTGGTCATTTGCCATTTGTTTTATAGATGCTGCTAATTTCCAAAGTGATTTAGGTTACTTCCCCTCTCTTTGGTGCATTTATTTATTTAGTTTTAGTTTCTTGGAAATTTTTTTCCTTGAGACAGAATCTCACTTTGTAGGCCCAGGATGGCCTGAAACTCACTGTATAGTCCAGGCTATATTCAAAATCAAAGCAATCTCCCTGTTTTGGCCATTTGGCTACTGGAATTACGGATGTGGGCCTCCACAATTAACATCTTCAATACATTTATTTCATAAACCCATAACACAGTTAGATTGTTTTATCACATTAGACATTCTATTTTTGGTCCCCTAACCTCCTAAATGATTCAGTTGTATATATTAAGGTATTAAGGTTCAATCTTTTCCCTTTTTGTGTGTGTTTCTTTTGTTTGGTTTTGCTTTCACTACTACAGATGGAATCTGAGCCTCAGCTCAGGTTAGGCAAGCCCTCAACCTCTTTCATTTTGAGATAGTATGTCACTAAATACCCCAGAGAGGCCTTGAACATGGAATCATTCTGTCTCAGCTTCCAAGTATAATTGAGATTAGAAGTATGTGCCACCAAGCCCAAAAGGGTTCATTTTTTGTGTTCTAAAGTTTTACGAGTTTTGACAGATGCATAATGCTGTATAACCACAGTTGCATTATCATACAGAATCATTCGACACAGCCCTGGAAATTCCTGTGCTTGGCTTGTTCACTTTCCCTTTGCTTTCCATAAGCCCCTTCCCCCTTTTCTGATTTTTTTCACTGCCATATAGTTGGAATCATACACTATGTAGCCTTTTTTGACTGATTTCGTTCATGAATATGCATTCCGCATTCCTCTGTGTGGTCATAACATTTCTTTTTTTAACTCTTAGTAATAGCATATTCTCTGGATGTCCCCACTTGTTTATTTAGTAAAGTATTAAAGGACATCTTGGTTGCTTCCAAGTTTGGCTGGTCTTGAATAAAGTTGCTGTAAGCATTCACATGTAGTTTTTTTGTGTGGACATAAAATTTCAAATTAGTTGATTAAATACCAAGGAGCACAGTTGCTAGATCATATGTAAGGATTATGTTCTGCTGCATAATATACTGCCAAATTGTATTTCAAACTGGCTGCACTATTTTTCAATTTCTGCAACAGTGAATAAGTTCCTGTTGCTTGGCCCCCTTGTCTACTACTGCTATTGTCTGCTTTTGAATTTAGCTACTATAATAAGTGTGTAGTGCTGTCTCGCTGTTACTGTAATTTACAGTTTCTTCATGGCATGCTGTTGAGCATCTTTTCATATGCCTATTTGCCCTCTCTGTTTTTCCTTTGATTAGATATCTGCTCAATTCTTTTGCCCATTTTCAAATGTGATTGTTTCCTTATTCATCAGTTTTAAGGCTTCTTTGTATATTTTGAATGTCCTTTACAGATGTGTATTTTGCAAGCATTGTTTTCATATGCAGTGGCCTGTCTTTTCATTCTCCTAATAGTATCTCTCACAGAGCAGCTTTTAATTTTGGCAAAGTCTAAATTACCAAGTTTCTCTTTCATGGGTCAGGCTTGTGGTAATGAATTCCTTCCTTCCTTCCTTCATTTTTTTGAGACAGTGCCTCCCTGTATCCCAAGATGGCCTGGAACTTGTTATATAAACCAGGCTAGCCTCAAACTCACAGAGATCTGCCTGCCTGCCTCTGCCTCTGCTGGGATTAAAGGTGTGCACTACCACACTTGGAAGTAATAATAATTTTAGAGCTCATTCACAAACCTGAGTTTATCCAGATTTTCTCATGTTTTTAAAAAATTTTCACTTTTTATTAGTGCATATCAATTTCATGAAATTATGCATTTCATTAATATTTTCATATTGATAAGTCATGTATTCAGTTCATAGCCACCCCTCCATTACCCTCTCTTTCCCTTTCCCAAATAATCTCCTTCCCAAATAGTCTTCCTTCTACTTACACACACACACACACACACACACACACACACACACACCCTTCATTCCATATATGAAAGAAAATGATAGTTCAATAGTTTTTATTTTACCTTATTTATGTGTTGTGTATGTGCACATATATGTATGCCACTGCACCCATGCACAGGACAGAAGAAAACTTTCAGGAGTTGATTCTCTCCTCCCACCATCGGATCTGGGAATCAAACTCAGGTGCTTTCATGGTAAGCACCTTTACCTGCCAAGCCATCTGGCTGGTCCAAAGTTTCATTGTTTTTAAAAAATTAACATTTATTTATTTATTTGCTTATTTATTTAGTGTGTATGTGTATTTGGACATAGGGGACATATGTGTACCAGTGTGTGTCTGTGGAGATCAAAGGACAAATTTCAGGAACCATTTCTCTCCCACTATGTGGGACCCAGGGATCAAGATCAGTTTGTCAGGCTTGGCTTTGCACCAAGTGTCTTTACCTGTTGAACCATCTTACATGCCCTAGTTTTAAATTTTCTCTATTATACATTTTAAGATTATTATGTGACTAACTTAATATCTGTGTCTAGTTTCATGTTTTTCATATGAACTTCCATTTGCTCCAGACCATTTGTGAGTTGTGGTACATGCTTGTAAGCCCAGCACTTAAAAAGTAGAGTTAGGGGAATCAGGAATTCAAACCCAGCCTCAGCTACACAGCAAGTTCAAGAAAAGCATGAAATCCTGTCATAAATACCCACTCCTTCATCCTTGATCCCCACAAAAAAGAAAAATCTGTTTTACTTTAATTGGCATTACTCTTTGTAAAAAAAAGACAACAATAAGAACAAAACAGGTGTGTGTGTGTGTGTGTGTGTGTGTGTGTGTGTGTGTGTGCATTTCTGGACTTTCTATGGTGTTTCACTGATCAATAGGTCTGTTCTTTTGCCAATTTCACACTATCTTAATTACTGGAATTTTATACTTTGTCTTACAATTGGGTGATGTGAGTCCTTTTTTAGTATTGTTGGTTATTTAGGATCTTTAATCTTTCCCTGTAAACTTTATAATTAGTTTGTTGACGTCTGCGAAATAACTTTCAGGATTTTTTATTAGGATTTCTATGAACCTACAGATTAGGAAGGACGAATATCATCATAATGTTGAAATTTCCAATTTGTGATCATGTAATAACATAATTTATGAAAATTATCATGAAAATTTAAGAATAGACCTTGAATTTTGTTAAATGTGCTTTTTGAGGGGTTAAAGTAGGGTTTTACTATGTCTCAAATGCCTTTTTGGCATGTGTTGGGATTATTGTTTTTTCTTTCTATATAATAAAATAATGAATTATAGGATTATGTTTTTAAAGTTTTTTATTTGTATTATTGTTTATTTATTGTGTGGGGGTGAGAGAGATGTGCATGTGCATAGAGGTCAGGGAACACCTTGTGGGAGCTGATTGTCTCCTACTATGTAGGTCCCAGGGATCAAAGTCATGTCATCAGGACTGACAACAAGCACCGTTCCTACTAAGCTATTTTGTGGGACCATCCACAACAGTTATAAAACTCATCTTTTTCCATGTGTTTAGCCCGAATTCTTGAATTCCATCTCCAGAAAAAATTTTTCCATGTACAGCATGTGTCAACTCAGTTAATGACACCATTTGGTGATATGTTGGAAAAACTGTAACAATCAGATGTCTATACATGAGTCAGGGTGGAAGGAAGAGAAGAACTGGTTTTCAGCATTTGCAAATTAGTACATAGTATAAATAATCCCAACATGGCTAATTTGAAACCATCAGCATAAGGTTGTTCAACAGACAATCAGTACATATGCACACATAATTAAAAAAAATATTTTATTTATTATGCTGGATGTGGTGGTGCACTCTTTTAATCACAGCATTTGGGTGGCAGAGGCAGGCATGAGTTTGACGCCAGCCTGGTTTATGTGGTGAGTTCCAGGCCTGCTGGGGTGATAGAGAGACCCTGTCTCAAAAAGACAAAAAAATTATTTAATATTTTTAATTAATGTGTATTCGTGTAGGTAGGTGCACCCATTTCATGCAGTGCTCACAGAAGTCTGAAAAGGGCCTTGGGGGGCTGGAGAAATGGCTCAGTGGTTAAGAATACTGACTGCTCTTGCAGAGGATCCAGGTTTGGTTCCCAGCACCCACATGGTAACTATGAACCATCCTTAACTCCAGTTCCAGAATACACTCATACACATAAAATAAAAATATAAATAAAATATTTTTTTAAAAAAAAGAAAGAAAAGGGCCTTGGATCCCCTGGAACTAGAGGGACAAATGGTTGTTAGCCACCATGTGGGTGCTGGGAATCGAACCTGGGTCCTCTGCAAGAGCAGTCAGTGCTCTTAACTGCTGAGCCATCTCTCCAGCCCCACACACATAAATTTAAAAAATTAAAAATTAATATATCTTTTTTAAAAACAATACAATGAATCAGGAAGAGTTGAGCACAATCTGATTTCACAAATTATGTCCCAGCTCCTGTATAACTTTGACACTGCCACATACCTAGAATTTTTCAGTCTCTGTAATATCACTTTTATTCCCCTCACACACCCAGTCTCTTAGTAACTACAGACAGATTTATCTCTAGTATAATATCTGAGTGTCAATAACTGTCTTTCTACTCTAGCCCATGTACCAGGATTTCTCACCAAGTTACCGCAATAGCTTCTTAAATGGTCTATCTACCAACTGTCTAGACTTTTCCATTCCCCACAATTAACTCTGTATTTCTTCTTGCATATGAGTCCCTGGCATTCTTTTCCCCCTCACTTTCCTTTTCTTCTCTCATTTAATCACACATTACTTTCTGAATTGGATGGTTTTTCTCTAATATTCTATCCTGCTTTGACACAATGGATCACCAGCAAGCCCAAGTCTCGGTCTTTTCTAATTAATCTGCTTCTCATTCTTGCTCACTTCTTACCCATCCTCTTTCTCACGCTGGAGTTAAGGTGAGGATGTCCACAGGTAAATGAGACCATGCCATGCCCATGCTGAAAACCCATCCTCCTTGTTCTTTAGCATCAAGGACACAACCTGCATCCTGACTGAAATTTACAGGATTCTTTATAGCCTCACATCATCATTCTCTCCTCTACTCACTCATGATGGTCTACTTGTCACTCTCTCTGCCTCTATCTTTCAGAGGTCCCTGGTTCAACACCCTGCATCTCTGCCCTGGCCTTTACCACAGCCTAGAACTCTCCTTCTACATCTACATAGGGCATCTTTGTCTCTTTCATAGGATCTGCTCAGGAGACATCTCCAAGAAGGCCCTGCCATCACCCAGTGACCCTAGAAGTTCCATCCGGTTCTCCCTCTCACATCCTTGCTCAATTCATCCCCAACACAAGAGCAACTGCATATTGTTACTCACTGTGCCCTATATTCCCTAAGGGCAGGGGTGGTTCCTGTATTTCTTGTTCACTGCTGATCACCAGCTCATGTCTAGTGCCTGGCACAGCAGATGGATACATGACATAGAGCAGTTAGGCAAGGAGGAAGAGAATTCATTTTTCTGAGGCAGAAGAGATGGAGGAAAAAGATCCATACACAAATTTTTAGTGATTCTGTGAATGGTTTTTAACCCATGTGACTGCCTCTATTTTTTTGAAATTCTGAGGTAGAGTCAAGGGGGTTGAGATGGATCCATGCTGTCTGGCTTTCAGCCAAAAAATCATGATGAATTCTACACAAATTTCAGGTATCGTGACACCACGTGAGACTTTCAGCTCATTGCCAAGTAAAAAGATAAAAGGCAACACAGTATGAAGAGGTCCAGGCAATGAAGTTTCATTACTTGTATAGTCTTTCTGCTTTCTCTATTAATAGATAGTGTCAAGAAGGTAAGAGGTGGTTATATTGTTTTCCCCGAGGTCAATTTTTCACCTCTGAGATTTCTATCTGGTTCATCCTTTTGCTTTATGACATATTAATTTCTTAGAAAGTACAGAGTGCAATGATATCTCTGTGGGAGTTATGATAATTAACTACCTTGTTCAACTATTTAATTTGATTTCCAGATGCTTCTGTCACTCATGATGCCTGTGAAGAGACACAGGAAAGTGATCAAATGCACCTGATGACTCTTCATCAAAATCTTCTCCACTATCCATTGTGAATATGGCAGGAAATTTTATTCCACCCACCCGGGTGGATTCTCTGTCTGATGCCATAACTAGTGTCATTAAAGATAGGATGATTTAAAAGCCTGGTAGTGATGGGCTAGAAGATGAAACTCTACAGCTGACAAATAGACAAAGAGATGGAACTTTGGGAACTATGCCAAATATATTCCAATGAGTTTAGAGAAACTGGATTCTGATATCAATTAATGAAAATAATTTAAAGGTTTAGGTAACACAGATTGTAAAAGAACATTTATTGGTAAAACTAGGGGAAATCTCTTGTTCTGTCTTAAGGTACAAGATAGTGCTAAGTGGTAAATCTTTTAAAAAATAAATTTTATCAATATTGAAGGCATATAACATGATATTATAAGAAACAAACAGTAAAATGCTTATAAAAGTGAAGCAAATTAGCATCCATCATGTCCCGTAGCTGCTCTTTGCTTTTGCATATGTGTCAAGAGCAGTTATAAGGTTTATCTTGGAAAGAAGTGCATTTTTGCATGATTTATTATGGCTTCTCTTTACTTTGACTAAAAGGACATGTATTTTCCATTGTCTTCCTTGGTTACTGTTTATGATAGTTTCCTTATGTGAAAAAATCTTGATTTAAGTGTTAAAATACAAGCTGTATATAATCTTCTAATCTATAAAGGATGGTTACAGAAGTACTGGATGTATTGATTGACTTCTGTATCCTCTTTCTATCTTAGAAATACTGAAATTAAAATTTTAAAATATTCAAAATATAGAAGAATCTCTGTTTTTCTTCAAGAAGTGCAAGGATCTATGAACATAAAAAGAATGTTGCTTTTACTACTAAGAAAGCACCAAAGTAAGTATAAAAACAATGTTTAAAACACTGTTGCTCTTTACATGATGAGGGCTAAGAAATACAGACAGCCATATGTTGGTCAAACCGGTGGCCCTCACTTACATTGGCCAGTTATTTTGGTTGATATTACCTGAGATACATTCTTCGAAGTCCATGAAAACCAGATGGCTTTTGTCCTGCAGCTCAGGCGTTCCCACAGAGGCCCAAGTGGGATGAGATCACTGCTCTCAGGGTTTCTCCTAAGGTCTGGATCTCTCTAGTCAACAGGCAAAGTACAATTTGGGAGGATTGCTAGGTAGAGGTAGGATTTAGGACTCAGGCAGTGAGGGAAGGAGGCTGGTCTCAGGACTCCAGAGCAAGCAGGGAAGGAGGATGTCTCAGAAATCCAGGTTGGGGGTGGGACAGCCAGGGATGAAGGCAAAGCGTGGGAGGGAACAGGCCCGAGGGCTCCAGGGGACTAGACAGAGGAATTCTGTTGGTCTGGGTGCAAAGGATCAGGAAGCAGTGGGGAGTCTGGGCCAAGAGGGCAGTCCAGAGGTCTGGGGTACCAAGAGAAGAAATGGGCTAGTGCCTTCAGCCAAGAGGAGAGACCAGGAAGGTGAACTAGGTTGCGGAAGTCAAGGGGCAGTGGGCACTGAACTTACCCAGGAAAGATGCTGGCTCCAGGAAGCTGGGGGCCCGGGATGCAAAGGTGAGGTGGGAGAGGGAACGGGTGGGGAAGGCTCCCTGGGGGCTAGACGGAGGAATTGGGTTAGTCTGTGTGCAAACGATCAGGAAGCAGTGGGGAGTCTGGGCCAAGAGGGCAGTCCAGTGGTCTGGGGTGCTAAGAGCAGAAATGGGCCAATGCCCACACTAGGAGGAGACAAGGGGTGTGGGCAAACCCTGTAGTTCTTTTTAAAATGTGTAAGAAACATCAAATATTAGTCTGTTCTTCCAAACCCTATAAAACATTTTATAAGGAATTCTAATGTGCCAGTCACCCCCTCCCCTACGAAAACCTTTGGTTTATGATGAGGAATTCTAATCTTTGAATTGGCGCCTCTCCACCCTACAGTTCTTCATTTATGACAAGAAATTCTAATCTTCTGATTACCCTTAACACCCACCCTATAAAACTTTTGGGTGTGAAAGAAGGAAAAGGGTCCTATTGCATTTCAGGAATTGATGGCCTGGGAGTGGGGGAAAGATTGAGCTCTCTCTGGTCTCTGGGCACACCCCCTTATCTTTTTCTTCCTGTGCAAAGATCTTAGCCAACCCGGAAAGACTGTGAGGTCAGACCTCAGCCAGTGGGGAAGAAGACACAGTGCTACTGCGCCAGGTGTTAGGATAAAAAGCACACTGTTCTGTGTGCTTCTCCATCTCTCTGTTGTGAGTAGTGCACCCTTTTGTCAGAAGTAAAGGTTTGCTTTGTCGAGATGCTTTAATTGAAGTGGTGGTGGCCTCTTCCTTTGTGACCCTGAAGTATTTCTAACAATTTGGCAGCTTGTCTGAGATTCTAGCCCATCTGAGGTGGTGCCTCAGAACTCCTCCCAGGGGAGATGCATCCCCACAACCCTTTTTGCGGTGGCCCCTGGGCATTGGTCTCTAGTGCATTCTGGGGTGACAAAGAAACCCAGAAACAGAAAGCCCCAAATGAGCAAGCACCTTGGGTACCTTGCAAGTCTGTACATAGGCCAAAGTTAGGAAATGCTGTGGAGGACCAGCAAAATATTCCTTTGGTGGTCAGGTCGTCTTGGGGATTTGGAGTGCAAGAAATGTCCAGAAAGGGGACATTGAACCCGAGGGAAAGAGATTGAATTTGAGGGCAAGAAACCTCCAGAAACTAGGACGGTCAACCAACGTGAACCGCTACAGGCCAGGATGGAAAATAACCTAGGTAAAAAGAGCTCTAAGGAAAACGAAAACAATAATGGTAACAACAATAATAAATTTCCCCCATACGGCCCACTTGGGCTAATGCTTAAGCATTGGGCAGAGAACAACCATACTAAAAACAAAAGCAAAAATCTAAGATCATGCTTTCTACCATGAGCAAGATACCCCTCAAAGAAGATAACATTTGGAATCTCAGTGACCCCATGCCTTTCCAGGGGTAAGACTCTGAACAGGCTCACACAGGATCAGGAATGGAGGAGAGCTGGTAAGAGAGAGGGGAGAAACCAAATGTTTTAAATGTGTAAGGGGGGCACATTTTGTAAGGGAGCATTGAGAAAGGAAGAAAAGGTGATTCCCCTTACGTGGAATGAAGATTGGGGGAGGGGTCAAAGGCTCTATTTTTCCACTGAGACCTACCAAGTGCCCTTAGTAAACTTAAAGGTAGATCCTAGTGAGAAACAAATTACAGTTTAAATTTTTTTAAGTTTATCTTTATGTGTATGAGTGCTATGCCTGCATGTATGTAAGTGTATCTGTGTCATACAGTGCTCACGGAGGACAGAAGAGGATGTTGGATCCCCTAGAACTGGAGTTAATGATGATTGTTAGCCTCCATGTCTGTGCTGGGATTCAAATCTGGGTCTTCTGCAAGAACAGCCAGTGCTCTTAAGAGCTGAGCTATTTCTCCAGGCCCAGAAATCACATTTCTTGTTGACTCAGGGGCATCCTGTCCCTTCCTCTGTGTATAGATTTCAGGGATGCACCATTCCCCAGAGAAGTTGGTAATAACCAGGGAAAAGAGAGAGGGATTCTCCTCTCCACTTTTTAAAAAGATGCTAATCAAATTTCAGGATAAGAAAACAATGGCAAGGCTTCTCCTCAATCCAGAAGCCAGGACCAACCTAATGGGGAAATATTTAATATCCAAATTAAGGGTTGGATTTAGTATAATCCAGAATGAAGTCAAAGACTCCATCAACTTGATGACATCCTGGGCTGAAAAAGAAATTAAATCTGATGTTTGGGCCCAAGAGGGAAATCAAGATGACTTGCAGGTCTCTCTTACTCAAACTGAGTTAAAACTCCCTGAAGAAGTAGCCAGAAGGAGGCAATATCTTATCCCCTTAGAAGGAAGATTAGGACTTAAACCTATTACTGAGGAGCTCATGAAGGATGGACTTCTTGAACCTTGTAGGTCCTCCTTCAACACCCCAATTCCACCAGTCAAGAAGCCCAATGGTTCATACCAATTGGTCCAGGACCTTAGAGCAATTAATCAGACTGTTAAAAGCAAGCATCCCATAGCCCCCAAACTGTATACTCTCCTTAGTAAGATCCCCCCCTTGTCATCAATGGTTCAGCATTATAGATTTGAAGGATGCCTTTTGGACTTGCCTCTGGTCCTTGAAAGCAAGGATCTTTTTGCTTTTGACTGGGAAGACCCCCATTCCAGGAGAAAACAGCAATACAGGTGGACTGTTTTGCCTCAGAGTTTTACTGATTCTCTGAACCTTTTTGGCCAGGTACTAGAATAAATTTTGGGAAAATTCAGTCCCCCCTACCTTTATGTCCCTATTCTAATATGTGAACGATCTGCTCCAATTTGGGTACCACCAGAGTGAGATCATCAAAACCACTATTAGCTTCCTTAACTTCCTTTGCAGTCAAGAATTACAAGTCTCAAAAAATTACCATTTGTAGAAAATGAGATAAGATATTTGAGGCATGTAGTTAGTCATGGCCAACGAAGGTAAGGGCCAGAAAGAATAGAAGGCATTACAGGCTTTCCCTTACCAAAACAAAAAAGGAACTCGGGAAATTTCTGGGGCTAACAGGGTATACTGTTGGTTATAGATCAATTCCTATGCTTTAAAAACAAAAGAATTGTACTTTAAACTACAAGAAGAAGAGCCAAACCCCTTAGTCTGGAAGCAGGATAAATTAATTGAAGTACTCCAAAAGGTTCTCACCACTGCCACAGTACTGGCTCTACCCTCCCTAAATATATTCTTTCATTTGTTTGTTAATGTTAGTAAGGAGACGGCACTTGGGTCCTAACTCAGGAACATGGAGGGAACCGACAACCAGTGGGATACTTACCCAAGCTACTTGATCCAGTGAGGCAGGGTTGAGCAGAATGTGTACAGTCAGTGGCTGCTACCGCTATTTTGACTAAAGAAAGTAGAAAATTGACATTTGGAGGAAAACTTGTAGTTAGCACTCCTCACCAAGTACAAAGCATCCTACACCCAAAAATAGGAAGATGGCTCATAGATTCTCAAATTCTAAAGAATGAAGCTGAGACTGGGGAGATGGCTCAGTGGTTAAGAGCACTGGCTGTTTTTGCAAAAGACCTAGGTTTGAATCCCAGCACCCACATGGCGGCTAACACCCATCCTCACTCCAGTTCCAGGGGATCCAATGCCCTCTTCTGTCCTCTGCAGGCACTGCACGACATGAGTCCACTTACACACATGCAGATACAACACTCATACACATAAAATAAAAATAAATAAACTGGGGGGGGGGCGCTGGAGAGATGGCTCAGAGGTTAAGAGTGCTGACTGCTTTTGCAGAAGACCAGGGTTCAATTCTCAACACCCACATGGTGGCTAACAACTGTCTGTTACTCAAGTTCCAGGTGAATCTGACACCTCTTCTGGCCTCCATTGGCAATGCACGACCTGATTTAAAAGAAACTCTCTTTGAGATTGTACTTAAACTTTTCATAGATCTTCGAGAATGATTGAAGGTAAAAGACACAATGAGTATGCCCTGGTGGATGGAGCATGTTTTAAAGTTATTGAATTAGGAACATTACCCAATAATTGGTCAGCCCAAACTTGTAAACCATTTGTATTGATTCAAGCATTAAAATACCTGAAAGGCCACGGGGGAACTGTTTACACTGACTCTAAATATGCCTTTGGTGTAGTGCATACCTTTGGTAGTATCTGGGATGAATAGGGTATAATTAACAGTAAGGGGGCAATATCTTACCCACAAGGAACTCATCACCCAAATTCTAGACAATTGATATTGCCTGAGGAAATTCAATATTACAAGTCCCTAGACATCAGAGGGTTATGACTTTGAAGTTAGAGGTAACAGTTTGGCAGATGAAGCAGTGAAGAGGGTGGCCCTAAGGGAAGAGGTTTTTCTTCTCTATCTCATTTTTTATATTTTATTTATTATTTTTATTTTATGTGTATGTGTGTATTGCCTGCATGTATATGAGTGCACCATGTCATGCAATGCTGTGGAGGTCAGAAGACGGCATAAGATTCCCCTGGAACCAGAATTAAGGATGGTTCATAGGCACTATGTGGGTAGTGGGAATCGAACCCAGGTCCCAGAGCAGCAGTCAGTACTCTTAACCACGAGCCATCTCTCCAGCCCATTCTCTATCTCATACCTACCCTCCACACTATCTTGAGCCCCCCCCATTTACTTCAGAAGAAGAAAAAAAGAACTGGTAAAAGTAGGGACATCCCAGAGGGAAAATGGAAAATGGGTTCTCCCAGATGGGCATGAGGCAGTAATTGGGGCCCCCAAGCCATGTGTGATACTATACTCAGGGTAGACTTATAGTCTAGAGATTTATAGTATAGCCAAACAGGTCACTCAAGGATGTCTGACTTGCTCCAAGTTTAACAGACAAGTCTTGAGGCAACAGCCCTCTAGAGGAATCCAGGGTTGAGACTTTTTCAAAATATACAAATAGATTACACAGAAATGCCAAATGTTGGCTCTTTAAAATACCTACTTGTAATAACTGACCACGTAACTCACTGGGTCGAAGCTGTGTCCCTACCTGGGACTACTGCTAATAATGTAATCAAGGTACTCTTGGAGAATATAATACCCAGATTTGGCCTAATTGAAAATATTTACTCAGATAGTGGAAGTCAAATTTGTTCTGCCTTGTGGGGATCTATACCAACAGTGTCAATTTCCCATGGCTGAAAAATATCTCTGCCCCCTACCCAATACCCCCTTTCCCTTCTCATCTTCCTGCAGTACTTGGAAGGATGTCTGGTGGACTACCCAGTATAATGGTTGGACCTGAGGCCAGTATGACAGACCACTTGAGCCCTATTGTTATCCTAATCAGAATACAGGGGCAAACACAAAGGGCTTAGGGGAAAAACTACAATTTGCCCAGGGGTATTCTGTCCCTTAATTGTCAAAAATTTCAGTGCAATCCTCTCCTCCTGGTGATAGATGATCCAACTAAGATGGAGCAGGCCTCCTGCCTCAAAAGAACCTATGGACTTGGGGCAGGTGTTTCGAGAAGGGGCTCATTAAGTTCATTCTCCCCTAAAGTAATAGAGACTTTTATTAGACATCAGGAGATGAAGACTCACTCCTTCCTCATCTCTTAAACCTAAATTTCTCCTTCCAAAGAGTGAATATATATCCCATTAAAGTGACTGTTATAGAAGTCAAGTTTTTAAAACAGACCTTTTCTGTTGAGACAGGTTATGATGAGGTCAATGCCTGGTAGAAATGGTTTAAATATTCCATCCACTCATTAAAGTGACTATTATGCTTGTGTGATGGGTCAACCACAATCTCAAATAGTCGCCTTCCTGTTGGGATAGTCCTCTGACTCAGGTGGCATGTGTTGCATGATTTCCCTTTTCCAGGATTAAGAGGCCTCGGGCAATGAGTCTTGGCAGTCCTTGTCACTACTGTTTCCCCCAATAAAGGATACAAGGCATTGATCGCCTCCACCTCCCAGGGCCATAAGGCCTCCATAACCCTGCAGTGATTACACCTCTTGCCTTTCTTGGTGAAGGGGCAGTTAACTCTAGTGGGCAACAGTGAAGGCTTATCTTTTGAAGAGATGATGAAACAGTCAGTCCTGATGGTCATTCGAGCAGAAGTTTGGTGATATTTGGAGGATCCCTGTTTGAGACCTTACCGGTCAACTGGAGTGGAACGTGCTCTTTGGTCCAAATGACCATCCCTTTCACCCTGGCATTTAGACACTCTAGCCTGCCTCAAGGACTGACTAAAAAGAAAATAACCCCTAATGCCTGATATTTCATATGATCCAAATAAACCCAGAGGTTCTTTTGATCCACATGTCTATATAGATGAAATTGGTGTTCCTCAGGGAGTGCGAAATGAATTTAAAGCTAGAAACCAAATTTTGGTAGATTTTGAGTCCCTTTTCTTCTTGTGGGTCACTATTAACAAAACTGTAGATTGGATTAATTACATATACTATAATAGCAGAGATTTGTTAACTACACTAGAGATGCAGTTGAACAATTAGGGCCAACAAACAAAATGGTCTGGGAAAACAGATTATTGTTAGACATGATATTAGCTGAAAAAAAGAGGTGTTTGTGTAATGCTGTGAGAACAATTCTGTACATTCATCCCCAACAATACAGCTCCCAAAATGGAATGATTACTAGGGCCCTCCAAGATCATAAAGCCCTTTCTAAAAAACTGAAACAGAACTCAGGAATAAGCGACCCATTCTCTGATCTCCTTGAAGGATGGCTTGGAAAATGAAAGACTCTTATGTTCTCTATACTAACTTCCCTTGGTGATCACAGTGAGTGTCCTGATTCTGTTTAACTGCTGTATCATCCCACGTACTAGGGGACAATTCAGAGGATTATTGAATCAGCTATTACAAAGCAAGTGCTCCTTCCCTATAGTAGTTTTTTACTCCAAGATGTAACAGGAAAAAGAGCATGCTTTCTTAATGTTTTTGAAGAAAAGAATGTTGAAGAGATAAGAAAATGTTTAAGATTTGTAAGAAAAAACAACTATTAGTCTTTTCTTTCACACACTATAAACACTATAAACAAGGAATTCTTTTTAAATTTTTAATAACTACATGATTAGAAGAAACATTTCATTACAGCTTTAACATATTCAGTAACACACTCCAGAGCAAGAGTACATCTCTTTCACAAGTGGCTGTAAGTTTCTACATTCACAGTTGAAATAATACAGTTATCCAATATTGAACTCAGTATAAGCCCTGTAACATATAAAATTGAATGAGTTTTTAAACTTTAAAAAAGATCTCCATTTCATTTTAGAATATACTGTTCCTTGAAGAAAGACTCATTGTTTTTGCTACTAACACTGAGATGTTGGCGCATGTGTCTCTAATCTGTATGTATCTGATTATTACTAGTCATAATCGGTTGCACTTGGATCCTTGGTGCCTGTGTATGTCTATAAAGTCATCGGGTAGATTTCAGTGGTACTGTTTATCACCTCTACTAATTAGCATGGCGTAAATTTCCATGCTTCCTCCTCAAATATAATACATTTTTAAAAATTTGTTGATTTTGTGTGTTTGTGTGTGTATGTCACACAGAACATCCCAAACCATGTTATTCAACTATACACCCACTTCCCAGATGGCACCCTCCCATAGCCTCCCTCTAGGGCTCCCACTAGAGCCCTTATACTCTGATATCCCTGCTACTGTCCACTCCTCAAAATGTGAAGAAGTTGTCCATTTGGTACATGTGGAATCAGGTCACAAGGTGGTTGGGGGACAGCACAGACTGGAAAAGAGCAAAGGTTGAAGGCTGTCCCTTCACGTATTCTGATACTTTGCATGCAGTGTATATAACTGAGTCTTATCCTTGGCTACAGCCTTGAAGGATGGATATACTAGCTTAACAGTGCGTAAATCAACATGCCAGTAGGTGATTGATAGGTGGATTATGTAGGGCTCAAGCCCATGGACAAGGAATGCAAATACACTATAAATAGTCCCCTATAAATAGGCAACTGGTAAAGGTACTATTACAGGCTTCACCCAGCTCAGTGTTATATACAAATGTCCCCAAAAGATTAGCAGTAACAAGGCCACCCATTTCACAAACACTGATGTACAAATTTGGACTGAGGACAACTGAGTGAAGTGTTGTTTTTGATATAGGACTGGAGAGAAAGTTAGAGGCACTTTGATATTCTGTATTATAAAGACATTTGTATTCCATATTTTAGAAAGGAATCTACACATACACGCCATTAATAGCTTAGCATGTACACACTGTTTATTTGTTCTGAGTTAACCTCACCCCTTAGTCCAGAGGCCCTGAGGAGGGTAAGATAGACAGTAGCAGACACTAACTACATTCACTGTTTCAAGAAGGGCCTGACATCCAGAGAATGAGGGCAGAGCACAGGGGATGATGACAGAAAGAAGCACAGACATTACAAGTCTCAGAACTGTAGCTGTCCACTTGACCGAAGAAGAGAGACTAAACTCCAGAATGATTGTTTTCCTATCCCTTCTCCCTCTAGAATCTACTAAGTGGAAAAGAGATGTAAAATAATTTTAAAAAGTTAGCCCTGCTGGAGAGCTGGCTCAGTGGTTAAGAGCATGGACTGCTCTTGCAGAAGACATGGGTCTGGTTCCTGAGCAAGGTGGTGCACACCTTTAATCCCAGCACTTGGGAGGCAGAGGCAGGCACATGTTGTACTTACATACATGTAGACAAGACATTCATTCATATACGCAAAATAAAATAAATAAAATATTAAAAATAAAATAACAGCTGAAGAATTTAAATAAAGGCAGCCTTATGTGGGTAAAGATGCTTCCAAAAGTCATAGTTATTAAATAAAAACACATGCTCAAAGTAGCCTGTCGATGAGCTTTTGGTGAGGAAAGCAGACAAGACTCCCTCCCTCATACTTTTACTTTAGTTGGTTGTGATCTCAAAATGGAAAATTAGTTACTAGCATTAAAGACAGAACATGCCTTGGATCTAGGACGTGACAAAACAAAGCTGACAGTGAACAGAAAGCTTCCTCCTCATTGGCCAACATCTATAGTGCCAAAGGGGGCTATACATGCTGTGGGGAAGAGGGGAAGATTGTCAATAATGGCCTTGCTGGACTACAGACCTCATGTGATGCACCATTCACATGCCATGTAAAATATGGCCACTGGTGTGATAATGGAACAACTAGCATTACTGCTACCAACTACACTGTGATTGGATCTTAGGTGCACTTCATGAGAGGGGACCTATGGCTGGTACTGTTAGCCAGGACAGAAACCTGTACTGGAGGAAGTCATAGGCACTAGCAGAGAAAACACTTATGTTTTGTCAAGTGGATATTGATATGCCATTGAACCTGCAGTCTAATCATTTCTGTTTGTGCCTATAGATTATCATTGCTTCTAGCCACAGTTAAGGGAGAGCTCTTCTTAGAATGAGTTGTGACCATAGTGGCACTCCACAACAAATCCAATTGTTGGATACATGATGAATTGCCCCTATGTAGTCAAACAGGCAAACTCTATTGCGGAATTGTCTACCACTCTTAAATACAAGCAGCTTTCTTGGGATCACAGCATCAAGATGGGGCCATCTCTTAAGTAACAAGAGAGGGGAAGGGCATGCAATCTGAAAGTATTGGTTCCAGGATGAGGTCTTAGTGGTAGTGAGACAGCATAAATAAATTTTAATCCATACCTAAGATGAAGCAAGAGGATTACAAGTTCAAAGTCTACCTGAGCTACAGAATGAGTTCAAGACCACCATGGTCAATTTAGTAAGATCTTGAATCAAAATAAAAAAAAATATGGCTGCAGATATAGCTCTGTGGTATAATGCTTGCCTAGCATGTGTGAGGCTCTGGGTTCAAGCCCCAGTACAGAAAGAAAACAAAACAAAACCCAGGAGAAACATACATACCTAAGTATAGGACAAACTAACCTGAATGATAGCCGGGCCTGCTCTCTTTTGTCTTGAGAGGCTATAAATGACTATAGACAGGAACTGATGATATAGATCCTTTAGATGTCTATGATGTTTTTGCAGATTGGCTCAGTTTTCTACCTGCTAACCTGTGTCATGTACTCTTTTTTTAAATTAAAAACAAAATTTTAGGGACTGGAGAGATGGCTCAGCAGTTAAGAGCACTGTCTGCTCTTGCAGAGGACCTGTTTCAAGTCCCAGCACCCACATGGTGACTAAGAACAGCCAGTGACTCCAGTTCCAGAGGATCTGACGCCCTTTTCTGACCTCCACGGGCATTGCACAACATGGGTACACATACCTACATGCAGGAAATATACTCATACACATAAAATAAAAATAAATAATATTTAAAATTTTTGGTTTTTAAAATTTTTTTTTATTTTATGTGTATGAGTGTTTCGCTTGCATGCATGGAACTGTATCATGTGCATGCCTGATGCCTGTGGATGCCAGAAGAGGGCATCAGGTCCTCTGGAACTAAAGTTAAGAAGCCAGAGCTCTCTTAACTGCTGAGCCATCTCTCCAGCCCCATGCATCATGTACTCTTCATTGGTGTTTGTGTTGTTCCAGGAACAAGCTTCTGTTGTTGCAGTCAATACTGTTGCTGTGGCATAGTGGCCTGGTGCTCAGCCCTTGATGCACACAACAAAAGGAATCATATATGTCTCCCCTCCTAGGCTCCAAATATGAGGTCAAAAATGCAAGACCCAGGGGCTAGAGAAATGGCTCAGCAGTTAAGAGAACTGACTGCTCTTGTGGGTAATAACCATCCCCAATTCCAGTTCCAGGGGATCTGACACCCTCTTCTGTCCTCTGCGGGCACAGCATGGCACAAGCGCGCTTACTACATGCAGGCATAACACACATACATAAAAAATAAAAACAAAAATAAATAAATCAAAAAAAAGAAGAGCCAAAAAGAAAATAAAAAAACCAACCAACCATACAAAGAAGCAGGGGTGAAGTATGGAGAGACTAGTCCAAATTCTAGCCAAAATAGCACTATTTTTGAGGTGATCATTTAGTTGTTCCATGCACTGAGATTGCTGCTAAGCAAAATCATTCTTTTCCTGGTCTGACAGTGTTGACTGAGACTTTCCAGTTTTCTGATAAGGATGGAGTCCACTCTTATCTAAGTCTGGTTTGCAGTTGCCCTTTGCTGGTACTCCATAAACTTAGAGCTCTATAAAACTGGAGCTGGCAAGCTGGGGTCCGTGGGTGGGATGTGGTGGGGAGTGGGTGGGAATGGCAGCTTTAGTGAGTGCTGTTGCCCAGAATCTGATCAACCCTGAAAATAACCTCTAATAAACATATTTACGTGTCAAGCTGGACTTCCTGGGGGCATTCTTTGGTCTCAGCCCCATTCCAATTTGGAAGCAGGTAATTCTTTTACATCTCCCTGGGAAAGTCACATAACCCACAGCAAAATTTTTGGGCTAGGTAGAGACCCTCCTTTAACAAAAATCTAAATCCAGCCCTCTCCTGAAGTTCTTTGATCCTTTCCCATACAAAATGCAACAGTCATGTTGTTTGATTGCTGTAAGTTGGCCACTTCAATGGCTGAAAGTGCAGGGTTCTCTGCTTTAAGATACTTCATCTGCAAAGCTACATTCTTCCCCGAGTCTCTAGGGCAATCTCTGGGGTCATTGCTCTCAGACTGGGCATTTACTTTTGCTTTCCTTCCTTAATCTTCCTTTCCCTAATCTTTTAACAATGCACCCTTTTGACATGGAATTCTAAAGAGAGGCCGCTGCCACAGGCCCTCCTCTCCTCAGCTCATATATTAGACTTTCAGACAAGTCATGTGTTTGCATATAAAGAAAATGCAGGTGCTTGCCCCCAAGAGGTCACAGTCCAGGTCTCAATGGACTTTTGAAGATGAGGAGAGCGAAAAGAGTGCTGTGGAAATAGACCTCTCCCAGCTCAGGGATTTCCTGCCCATTGTCTCGCTGTAACCTCTTTGTAACCTTCTGCTCCCCACTCCCAAGATGGAAACTTGAGTAAGAAAACTCTATTCTCTTCAGGGCTGCCCTTGAATGAATCTATTTCATGCCACTAATTTCTGTCTCCCTGACTTTCACTAGCGCAATGAGCAGTAGGAACTTTAAATTCCAGTAACAAGGAAACTGTGAAACCAAGGGTATTGTCGGGGTGCTCAGATGGCCGGCTTTACTGGGGCACATCTTAATTTGACTGATGTGCCTTGCAGCAGCCCTGTTGCTTTGGAGTCTCTGTTGCTTATTCAGCTTCTGGCCTCCAGGAGCCTATACTGGAAACCTACCACAGCCCAGTCTTACTACCTGCACCTCCATGGCCCACCTCCTTTGCACTTTCAAGCTTCTGCCCACTGATAGAGAACTAACAAGTTCCAACCAGTCACATTTGCCTCTGAGACAGGCTCTTGAAGGTGGTAAAATATCTCAATAGCAGTTATCCCTGTCACACTCAAGTGAGTCCTTTACAAGCAATTTTCTCCATCCAAGATTAGAAGAGACTATTCCAAGAAGAAGATTTCTACGTTGAATTACTGTTCTACAGAGATAGGGGTCTCAGTGAAGAGGAATTCCAGAGGCCTTAGGAGTTCAGACTGCTTCTAGCTGACACCCAGAAAGGAAATGAGGCCCTCATTTCTATGACCTTCAGCTGTCAATAGGTCTTGACATCAGAACCATTGGGGCAATGGAAATTAAAGCCACAAGGAGCTACTGTTTCACATTACTATGTGAAATTTTCATATTTCTATGACCTTCAGATGTCAATAGGTCTTGACATCATAACCATTAGGGAAACAGAAATCAAAGCCACAAGGAGCTACCATTTCACAGTGCTGCAGTTAACAGATGACATAGAGAACTAGAACAGTCAAGCACTGCTGGTCGGAATGCAAAGTGGCATAGCACTATCAGAAAAGAGTGACGTTTCAAGAAAAGTAAACCTTAAGTTATCACATGATCCAACAATGCTCAAGAGAAAGAGAAAAATTAGTCTACACAAAGATTTTCACACAACCTGGCAGAGCTAGGGGCCACCGAGATGGATTAATGGGTAAGGGAGCTTGCTGTTAGGACCTACGACCTGAGTTTGATACCAGGAACCATATAACAAAAGGAGAGAATCAACTCCCACAAATTGTCATCTAACCTCTACATGTGTGCTGTGTCATGCCCACCCAAACAAATGTAAAAAAAATTAAAATAAAATAGTTTTGCAGAAGCAACTTTTTTTTCCCAATTTCTGTCCCCAAGATACGATGTTAATATCACAACATAAGACAGTACAACTTTTAAAAGCCCACAGTCCTTAAAAAAAATCCAAACACTTTAAAGTCCATAGTCTCTTTTAAAAGTCTCAACTGTGGGTGGGCTTCTGTAAAATCCAAAACAAGTACTCTCATTTCAAAGGGGGAAGAATTGGGCACATCTAAGCAAAACCAAAGTCGCAAAGTAGCTCGAGGCTGGACATCTGGGATTCACTCACGATCTTCTGGGCGCCAAAGGGTACTGGCAGCTCCACTGCTCTGACTCTGCAGTCCACAGCACACTCAGCTCGTCTCGTAGACCCAGGCCAACTCCATTCCACACTTACTGCTGTCCTTGGTGGTCATCCCATGGTCCTGGCATCTCCAAAAAGCTGGGGTCTCCACTGAAACTGAGGCTACACCTTCACCAATGGCCTCTTCTTGCGTCTTGGGGTGCAAAGCCTCAGATTCTCTCCATGACCCCTTCAATTCTGGGGTCTTCGCTACAACTGAATCTATACTTTCACCTATGGCCTTTCCTGGCCTCTCAGAAGCAACTGTCTCAGCTGCTCTCTGACCTCTTCACGCTTTCAACACCAGAACCATGCAGGAGACTTATATATATGCCGTGGCATGTATGTGAAAGTCAGAGGACAACATTCTGGAATTGATTCTCTCCTTCTACCCTGGGTTCCTGGGTTCAAACTTAGGTCATTAAGCTTGTGAGACAAACACCTTTATCCACTGAGTCATCTTGTTGACCCCCTCACACCCTAGCTTTAAGAACTATTCCCGCCAGGCATGGTGGCACATGCCTTTAGTCCCAGCACTCGGGAGGCAGAGGCAGCCGGATCTCTGTGAGTTCAAGGCCAGCCTGGTCTACATAGTGAGCTCCAGGCCAGCTGGTGCTACAAGGAGACCCTGTCTCAAAAACACCAAAGAAAAAAATTAAACAAAGAACCATTCCCATCCAAGTACTAACCAGGCCCAACCCTGCTTAGCTTCCGAGATCAGATGAGATCGGGTGCATTCAGGGTGGTATGACCATAGACACAGTGGACAGTAACAGGGATTACAAAGTATATGGGCTCCAGTCGGGGGGGAGGAGACTATGGGAGGGAGCCATTTGGGATGTGAGTATATAGATGAATAAGATTGTTTGGGATATTCTGTATGAAATACACAGAAAAAAATCAAGAACTAAAAAAAGTGAGTTATATTCAACATATTAAAAAAAAGAGTTATATTTGAGGAAGAAGTATAAAAAATTGCTCAATGTTAAGTAGTTGAGGTGAAACACATTACCATTGAAATCTACCCAATGAGTTTATATCCATGCTCAGGTGGATCTCAGAAAGTAACCGACTGTGACTAGCAATAATTAGATACATAGAGATTAGAGATGCTTGTGTAAACATCTAAGTGTTAGTAGCATTAAAAATGAGTTTTTCTGTATGAAACAGTATATTTTAAAATGAAATGGAGATCTTTTCTAAAGGTTAAAAACCTCATTCAATTTTATGTCTTACAAGGTTTATACTGAATTCAATATTGTCTAACTGTATTAATTCAACTGTGAACCTAAAAGTTTACAGCCAATTTTGAAAGAGATGCATCTTTGCTCTGGAAATTGTTATTGAATATGTTAAATTCTGTAATGAAATGCTTCTTCTAATCATGTGGTCATTAAATAGTTTAAAAAGAGAGAGACCTTGGGCAGCTGGATTGATACCCTCCATACAGCAAGTAAACCTATGTATCTATCCTCTTTGATATAATTTCTCTTTGGGTTTGTTATTCATTTTCCCATAAGTTATATGAAGATAGAATTCATGTATTTTTTTTAAGCAGAGCACACAGATTTATTAAGGCTTATTAAGGAAAAGTGAGAAAGAACTCCCGAGAATGGAAAGAGCTTGTGATGGTTAGTTTTAACTGTGAACTTGATACAATCTAGAATCACCTGGAAAGAGAATCTCAGTGAGAGGTTGTCTAGATCAGATTGGTCTGTTACCATGTCTGTGGGGAATTATCTTGATTATGTTCACTGAGGCCAGACAAACTACCCACTGTGGGTGGCACTATTCCCTAAGCATGATCTTGAACTGCATAAGAGTGGAGAAAGCAAGCTGAATACAGCATGTAGTGTATGCATCCACACATTTCTCTCTGCTCTTGGCTGGAGATGTGATGTAACCTGTTACTCAAGTTCCTGCTGCCTCGATTTCCCTGAAATAATGGACCATTTCTATAATGTTTTGACTGCTAGGCTTGCATTTGTACATTATTCAAGGAGGGCTTAGGAACAAGGATTTTGGAAAACCTACTCAAATCAAGCTTTGGCATCATCTTTATTGTAATCTGGAATTGTGAGTCAAATAAACATTTTCTCCCTTAAAAAAAAAAGAACCACTCCCAGACTCCAGAACCATTGTAGAAGAGGGGGTGAAAAGATTGTAAGAGCCAGGGTTGGTGCAAGACCATAAGGAAACAGTCCTCCACGCCTCTGGGAACCTGCTCATATGAACTTATAGCAATGGTGTCAGCATGCACAAGACCCTTGCAGACTCAATCAGATAAAAACCCAGATAGACCTGAGGAAATGGGCAGGAGGCCCCCACCTTAGCCTAGGGACTATTGGCAGCTGATTATTGCTGTGTGAAGGAGAGTTGATCTTCTTTAAGGGATAGACTCTAGGTAGGTTGACTAGACTCCAGTGGATGAACTTTCATGGAGGGACATCTGGATACACAAACTTGACTCGATAGGCCTTAACATATGACAGAATGCATGAAATCTGGTGGATGGGAACATGGGGGGTTATGGATGAGGGAGGGAGTCTAAATATGATTAAGATATACTACATAGCGGACTGGAGAGATGTCTCAATGGTTAAGAGCACTGGCTGCTCTTGCAGAAGATCCAGGTTTGGGTCCCAGCACCCACACAGTGACTAACAACCATCAGTTGATTCTGAGATGATATATTTGCACACATATGTGTTTTGTTTTGTTTATGGATGTCAAAAGACAACTTGTGGGAGTCGGTTCTCTTCTTCCACCATGTGGGGATTGAACTCAGGTCTTTGGGCTTGACGGCAAGCACCCTTACTTGGGAGTCATTTCACCAGTCCCAATGATAAGTCCTTGCATCTGCATACATTCTTGTGGTCATTATTTCAGTGGTAATTTTAAACTCAGCAAAGTGACTGTCCAGTGATGGTCCTTTTCCTGGTGGGCTGACCCAAACCTTCATTCATAGTCATTAACAATCTTGAATGAATGTTTGGGAATGGATGTAGTAGGTGGGGCTCTACAGGATCTCTCAGACTTCCCTGCAGCCAGCAACTTCAGTACTATGGAGGCACCTTTGGTGCATACTCACTGTATCCTGAGGTGGGCAGAGTTTCCTGGTAACTGAAGGAATGGTGCAATGAGGATTCTTCCTTCATCCTTTTCCTCACCAAGGAGCTTCCTTTCAGCCAGCTTTCCTGTACCTCCTGTGCCATCTTCGAAGATTGGGAGGGCTCCTTCAGATGTGAATCTGAGTACAAAAGTGGAGTTCTTTCTTAATTATGTCTTCTCAGCCCCAAATTAGGATGACTCCTCAGCTATCTTGTGGTGGAGGTTTAGCTTGGGTCTTTGAACTCAACCAGTCTTGGGCTTGGGGAGGGGATCAGAGAGAGGGGGAAATAGAGGAGGAGGTCTGAGCTCTCCTCTGGCTCCACTTGTGTGCTACAGGAACAGGCACTGTAGAAAAGGAAGGATGATAGAAGGGGGAAGAGGAGAGTAGAGCTGAGTTCAAATCTCTAGCACAGGTAGAGGCACCTGTAACCTCAAAGCTACAAGGAGGGGAATGGGAGTAGTGCAGGAGGAGGAAGGGCGAAGACAGGAGGAGAAGATTGTAAAGGGAGAGGTGTTGTGAGAAAGGAGGGGAGCAAGAGGGAGTACTTGCTGTGGTTGGGTGAGGGGAGAAGGTGGCTAGAAAGGAGGGGGGAAGGGAAGGAAGGAAAAGATTGTTGGCCTCCCCTTAGCCCAAACTCCACTGATACCGGGAGACCATTGCGCACCGGTCCCTGTCATGGAAAGTCAAGTCAGGGTGAGGAGAGAGACTGATGGTGTGAGAAGGGCCTTGGCAGCAGTGAGTACAGCGGGAAGAAACACCCGGGAGACTGACAGCTCATTTATTATGGCGGAAGCAGGGGTTTATATAGGAAAGTTTCCCGGGAAAAGAGGCGGGGTTGGTTTTCTAGCAGGCCAGCAGGTAGGGGAAAGCCTATTAAGCCTTCTAAGGCTATGTGGCCTTTGTCCTGTCCTCCAGTCACATGATCTACATGAGACCTGGTTAGTATTAAAGGATTAGAGACCTAATAGTTTTGCTTGGGGGTTGTTGGGTAAGAGACAGTGTATCTAGAATGGAGCAGGCCAGTTTCCTGCCATCTTCACTAGGAGGTCTCTGCCCTGGCCATGCTCTACATTCCAGGCACTCCTGACTTATCCCAACAAAAAATGTCTCAAGTTTTCGTCTGGTCTCTAATTATGCTGCGTAGGCAAATATATACAGACATATAGCACACATACACATAACTAAGTAACCACTTAATAAATACATAACTAATACATAAATAAATTAATTAAATAATTTCCTGAGGGAGATTGTGGCTGTTGGATTATAAATTCAAGGCCTACCTGGGGCTTATATAGCCATTTCATGCCAGCCTGTACCACCACCACCAAGAAATTCAAAAAGTGCTGGCCATGTGGCTCAGGGTAGACAGTTTGGCTAATTTAAGGATAAGGGTTCAAACCTCAGTACTATACAAATAAATGGCTGGGGAGATGGGCCAGCTAGTAAAGGCCCTTACGGCAGCAGCCTGACAATCTAAATTCGGTAACCCAAATCCAAGGTACAAGGAGAGAACCAAGACCAGGATGTTGTTGTCTACCCTCCACAAGCACACCATGGCCCACATGCACTGATAATGACACATACATGCATGAATAATATTTTTCATCTTTTACTTCTTTTTGCTTTTTGTTGACAGGGTCTCCCTGTTCCTAGCCCTCCTGGAAGTCACTATGTGGATCAGGCTGCTTGCCTCTGTCTCCAAGTGCTGAGATTAAAGGCAAGTGCCACCACACCTAGCATAAATAATAATTAAATTATATATAATATATGAATGACTGGGCATGGCGGCGTACACCTTTAATCCAAGTAGTACTGGGGAAGCAGAGGGAGACAGATCTCTGTGAGACAGAGGCCAGCCTGGTGTACATAGCAAATTCCAGGTCAGCTGAGGCCACAGAGAGACCCTGTCTCAAAAACAAAACAAAACACAGAAACAAAAACATAAAGTAATCTTTGCTTGCCCTAAATGGGCAAAGATAATATCCCAAGCATTCTATGTCTTCCATGAAGTAGGGGTGAAAGTATAATTTTTCCTTGTGTCTGTGAAATAGACTATCTTTTTCCATAATGATTTACTGACCCCGTGCCATGAATCTATTTTCTTTCCTTGCTTGTATCCAGTTGTCTGTTCTTTTCTACTGCTGTCTTTGCCTATCCTTGCTCTGATGCCCTATTGTTTTAATTACTTCGCCTTTTATACAACAATCCTGATAAGTGTGTATTCTAACTTAGCTTTACTTAAAGACTGTCTAGTCCAAGCAATTTAATAGCCGTACTCATTATGAGGTTCCCAACTTTCAAAATCAAGTAGCACAGTGGGATATTGAATGAGATGGTTATTATTGTTGTGGGAGGTATTGATGCTAATGAGTTTTAATAACAAAACGTCAATCCACAGAAAGACTGTTCCTTTCAATTTACCTTGGTCTTCATTTGCTCTAAATGATGGTTTATATTTTCTATGGAATGTGTTAGCACATCTCACATTCTATTCCTAGATGTTCAAGGTTTGGGGCTTACTTTCATTGGTATTTTGAGCTTTATATCCTAATTATTTGCGATTATGATTTTTGTTCCCAGATTGAGAAACTTGGCTATTGTCATTTAGTAACTACAAGGGTTTATATCTTTCTAAAATTAAATTAAGGATTTAAAAATTTTTATGTGTATGTGTCTGTGTGTGTGCGCGCGCACACGCATGCCACATGTCTGCAGGTACCCTTAGAAAGCAGAAGAAGGCATTGGGTGCCCTGGAACTGGAGTTACAGACTATTGTTAGCTGCCATGTGGGTGCTGGGAACCAAACCTGGGTCCTCTGCAAGGGCAGCCAGTGCTCTTAACCACTGAGCTATGTCTCCAGTTCCAGTTTCCTTTCATTCTGAGGGTTTTATACATGTAGAAATGTCACCTGTGAATGACAGTCTTACTTCTTCCTTCCTAACCTCTACATATTTCCCTGGCTCTGCCATACTTCTAGGACTCCTGGATTGTTGCTGGTAGGTTGGGGAGAAAATGCTTGGTGTTTTTTTAAGCATATTTTTAATTGAATTTTGTGCATTTCATACAAAACATTTTAATCATCTTTACTCCCTATCCACATTCCCCTAGAATCCCTAATACACCAGATTTCATACATTCTGTTGTATATGCTAAGGCCCATTTTAAAATATGGAACTTCATGAATTTGTGTGTCACTCTTGCACACGGGTCATGCTAATCTTCTCTGTATCATTTCAATTTTAGTATGTGTGCTGCCGAAGAGAGCACTTGGTATATTTTTTACAATATTTTTATTGAATTTTTGTGCATTTCATACATCTTAGTCATATTTAGGGGTCCTCTCTTATCTGCAACCCTATATTCCCTCCACTGGATTTCATGCATTTTCTCATTCATGTAAAGGCCTATCAAGACAAGTTTGTGTCCCCAGATGTCCCTCAGTGTGATTTCATCCAACTGGAGCCTGGTCAGCCTGTCCCTTACACAGCCAAGTCTCCCTCACTGAGCAGTGATTAGTTGCTAATAGTTCCACAGCTATTGTTTGGGCTTCTTACCCATTTCCCCACTTTTACGCTGGGTTTTTGTCCGGTTTGAGTTCGCATGGGTCTTGTTCATGCTGATACCATTGCCATAAGTTCATATGAGCAACTTCCCTGAGGCCTGGAAAACTCTGTTTCCTTGTGGTCATCCACTGCCCCTGGCTCTTCCTGTTGTTTTTTAATATCTGATTTATTATTTTTATTTTGTATGTATGTGTGTATTGCCTGCATGTAGGTAAGTGTACCCATGTCGTGCAATGTATGCGGAGGGACAGAAGAGGCTGTCGGTTCCCCTGGAACTGGAGTTACGGACAGTTGTTAGCTGCTATTTGGGTGCTGAGATTCAAACCAGGGTCTTCTGCAAGAACAGCCAGTGTTCTTAACTGCTGAGCCATCCCTCCAGCCTGGCTCTTCTTGTTTTTATCCCCCACCCTCTTGTGCAATGGTCCCTGAGCCCTGGGTGGCAGAGGTTTAATATGCGTCCTATCCAGGGACATGCACTCTGCAGTCTCTTATTCTCTATATTTTGACCAGTTGTGGATTTCTGTATTGATTATCCTCTGTTGCATGAGGAAGCTTCACTGGTGGGAGTTGAGATGAATTAGTATCCTCTCTCTAACCCCTGTTACACTATGTTCTGTGAGCCTTAGGCGTAGAGGTTGCAATGTGTCACTTAGGGCTGGGCATCTTACATTTATTCTCCGTGTTTGACCAGTTGAGGAACTCTGTAATAGTCTCCAATTACTGTAAAACGAAGCTTTTTTGATAAGTGATGCATTTATATTTGCCTATAAATATAAGGAACCATTTTAACACACAGCAAGAAATTGTCTACAGATATGACAGACACAGGTTTTTCCCTAGGATCTATGACCTCTGCGGTCATGCAAATTTAGCTGTTTACAGTACCACACATTATTTCCCTTCCATTGAGTTGGTTTTAAGTCCAATATGATAGCTGTTGATTATTTCCAAGATAAAAGTTTCACTACTGCACCAATAGAGACAATTTAATGTGCCAGTCATTGTTGTTGTTATTAGGTTTTACAGCGGGGTTGTGGGGGGGAGAAATAAAATGCCTAGGTGGTGTAAAAAAACAGGGGTAAATGTACTAATTCAAAAGCCTATTGAAAAAAATATATATACTATATATGAATGCATGTATATAATTGAAGGCTATATAACAAGAAACACAGTGTCAGCAGGAGAAATCACCCTTTCAACTGTTGGTCAGGGTAGTCGAAGAGACTCCCCAAAATAACATAAGCTATTGCCACAGCCCTTGCTTGCCTCCCAGAACTTGAAGTTAAGACCCTATTGCTGAAGACAGAGCATACTTCAGATACAGGTCTTGGAACAATGGAGCTGGAACTAACCTAGAAGCCTCCTCCCTGAAGATTAGCTCTCATGGTATCAGTAAAGACTGCGGGCCACCAAGGGAGAAAAATGCTTGGTATTTTAAAGTAACTTTGACATTGTCATAGATTTGTTTTTGTTTCTGTAGACTCCGTTTGTTGGTCGGCCTATGCCATCGTAGTGGAACCTATTAGGTAGCCTCTGGCGTCTATCGTTGCACTTTGCACTTTCTCTCTTTACCCTTCTCTTCCCTGACCCTCTCCCATCCTGCTAGTGCCCTTCCTTCACACAATGGTCCTCCTGCTACCTTCCTATCTTACATAGATACTGTTAAATGCAGATTGTCCTATGAGAGCAAGCATGTGCTATTTTGTCTTTCATAGAAACACTTTAAAAGGTTATGTCAGTGGCCTTTTATTCTAAGTTGCTGTTCCTTGCAAATCATGAATAGGAGTTGAACTTGAAGTTACCTTGAAAATGATCCTGGTATCCCCTCTGCCTTTTTCTATCGCTGTGTTTAGTGGTGATTGAAGTGAAAGCAGCCTTACCTTTCTGCACTGAACTGCACCTTTGCATTTTGTATGGCTTCCACTTACATTTGCTTTTTATTTGCTAATCTTTTACTTAAGTGGCTTGTCTTGGGGCCAGAGAGATGGCTCAGTGGGGGAAAGTTGCTTGCTACCAAGTCTGATAATCTGAGTTCAATTCCTGGAACCCACATGATGGAACCCACAAGTTGTCCTCCGATCTTTACACTCCCAGCATGACACACGTGTGCGTACACATGCACAATAAATAAATAAAGTAAATAAGTAAATAAATGTTTAAAGAAGATGTTTGCCTCTATTTTCAGGAGAAATTGTGCCCTCTAGTTTTGATCAGTTCTAATGTTGGTATCAGATTTCTATTGGCTTCATAAAATGAGTTAGGAACTGGTTGGGTTTTTTTTTCCATTTTATGAAAGAATTTGTGTTATCACATTTTTTTCTCCTGAATGTTTAGAGGACTCCTTACCAGAAGCTTTTTGGATACAAAGATTTCAATTTTTGTTCTGACAGTTTTTACTGAATACAAAGACACTCAGAGGTTTTGTTCCATGGGGGTTTTATTTTTCTAGAAGTTTGTCTATTTTATCTGTTTTTAAACATGAAGTGACTTTTTTTTCATAATATTCTGCTCCTCCCTTTTCACTGACTTCTCTATCCATAGTTCCCTATTCTTTTGTTTTATTTGGTTTTGCTTTTGAGCCTGCATCTCATTCCCAGCCTGGCCTCAAGATTGCAGCGGACCTCTTCTCAGTCTCCCTGTGCCAGGTGAAAAGCCGGACCCACCTTGACAGCTTGTGAGCATTTTCTTCACAATGGTAATTGTCTCCTTTGCTGCACACCTTTCAGCTTGATGCAATGCCATCTGTTTTTGTATTACTTTTTCTGTATTAATGGAATCGTTTTCAAAAATTCTTGCCTATACCCATTACTCGAGCTATTATCTCTGTTTACTATAGTAATTGCAGAATTTCAGGTCTTTGCTCCATTTGACTTTGATTCATTTGACTTTCAATCTTTCAATCTAGTTTCTATCTTCTATACATAGATACTCAGCATGTAAAGCACCACTGTTGAAGAAGCTGCCTTTTCTCTAGTTTATAGGGTTTTTTTGTACCTTGGTTGAATAATAGTTGTATTTATATGCCTTATGTTTCTCAGCTCTGTTTCATTGATATCTGTCTCCCTTTGTCTCTCTGACTCACTTTTCGCTTCCTCTGTCTCTTTCTGCCTTTCTCTGTCTCTGTTGAACTCTCCTCTCTCTCTCTCTCTCTCTCTCTCTCTCTCTCTCTCTCTCTCTCTCTCTCTCTCTCTCTGCCAGCACAAGGGTTTTTTGTTCCTATGACTCTGTAGTCTATTTTGAAGCTAGGGATTGTGGGGCCTCTAGCATTGCTCTTGTTTACTCAGGATTGTTTTCACTGTTCATTGTCTTCTGTGCTTCCATCTTGGTTTTATAATTTTTTTCTAGTTTTTGTAAAGAATGTCCAAATTCTTTTGTAAAGAATTTGATTTGAATTTTGCATTGACGCTATACTTCATTTTAGGTAATATGGCAACTTTGCCAACACCATTTCTACCAACTGACCCATGGACATGAGCAGTCTTTTGGTCTTCCAGCATTTTCTTCAACTTTGTCAATCTATAGTTTTAATGGCAGAGCTCTGTGATTTACTTGGCTGGGATTATTCCAAGATATTTTGGAGGCTACTGAAAATGGGACTATTGGCCTGATCTCATTGCCACTATGTTTGTCATTGGCATGTAGCAAAGCTACTGATTTCTGAATTTGGCCTTTCTATGCCGCTATGTTACTGAAAACGGTGTTCAGATGAAAGAATTTCTAGTGTGGTTTTTAAGTTGTTTTAAGAATATAGTCAGGGGACTGGAGAGGCGGCTCAGTGGTTAAGAACACTGGTTGTTCTTTCAGAAGACCCGGGTTTGAATCCCAGCACCCGCATGACAGCTAACAACTATCTATAACTCCAGTTCCAGGGGATCCAACAGTCTCTTCTGTTCTCTGTGGGCATTGCACAACATAGGTGCACTTACCTACACTCATACACATAAAATAAAAATAATAAATAAAAAGAAATTTTAAAAAAAGAATATACTCAGAGAACTAGGAACATGGCTGAGTTGGTAACGTGCCACACCCTGGGAGCCACAATCCTAGTTCCTTCATTATGTTGAAGTACAACCCTATTTCTACTTTCTACAGGGCTTTTCTCCTGAAGAGATGCCAAAATTTTGCCAAGATTTTTCTTTGTTATTTTGTTTTTTCGCTTTTGCAACAGTCTCCTGTTGGGTTGACTGGTCTCAAACATGCTAAGGATGACTTTGAATTCTTGACCCTGCTGCCTCCATCTCCCAAGTCCTGGGATTATAGAGTTGTGCTAATACTTCGAGCTCGTCAAGGCCTTTTCTGCATTTATTGAGATAATCATGTGATTTTTTTCATATTTATTTGTATTATCATTTTACGTTTTAGTGTGTTTCCATGTGTGTTTGAGAAAGGAAGAGGAGAGAGAGAGAGACAGAGACAGAGAGAGACAGAGAGACAGAGACCATATGCCATAGTGCATGTGTGAGGACAACTTGGAGGAGTTGGTTCTCTCCTACCATGTGGATTACAAAGATCAAACTCAGTTCATCAGGCTTGAAGGCAAGCACCTTTCTCTGTGGAGACTTTTACCCAGTCTGATCATGTGATTTTGCCCTTGATTGGATTTATGTGATGTGTTATGACTGTTAATTTCTACTTGTTGAGCCATTGTTTTAATGTGTTGTTGAATTAGGTTTGCAAATATTTTTATTGAGGAATTGAGTTTCCCTGCCATGTCCTTATTGTTCTTTGGTATTAGAGTGATGCTGGCTTCTAGAATGCATTGGCATCTTCACTTTCTATTTCATGTGACAGTTTGAGGCGTATTGGTGCCAGTTCTTCATTCAAGGTTTGCTAGAATTCAGCAGTGGACCCAGCCAGCCTTGGCTTTTGTTTCTTCTTATTATTGCTTCACTCTCATGGCTGGTTATTTACCTGTTTAGTTTGCTTTGGGTACCTCTTATGTACCTACAAATTTATTCATTCCTTTTAAGTTTTTTAATTTCTTAAAATATAATTTTAAAAAATATTTCCTATTGCGCTGAATGCGGCCGCCGTGAGAACAAGGCTCTGCAAGCCGCTGGCGAGTCGCAACCATGAAGCTGAAGGAAACAAAATCAAGGCCAAAGCCAGCAAGCCACGGAAAATTTCAGACAAAGGGCATCAGAGTTGTGGGAAAATGGAAGCAGGTGAAGATCGACCCAAATATATTTGCAGATGGGCAGATGGATGACTTAGTGTGCTTTGAGGAACTGACAGACTACCGGTTAGTCTCCCCAGCTAAGAATCCTTCTAGTCGCTCCTCAAACGAGAAGCCCAAGAAGAGAAAGGCTCCAGCTGCTTCAGAAGAGGAGGAAGAAGGAGGGTCTAGCTCTCCAAAGAAGATCAAGTTGAAGAAACATAAAGATGCAGTGCTAGTTGCTGAAGGAAGTACTGGCCAGAATGAATTTGAAGTCAAAGATTCTGAGCCAAAGACTCAGGGAGATGCTGCTGTCATTCATTCTGATCAAAAGATAGGAGAAATGGTACCAGAAAGCCTCATGCAGACTGTTCCAAAAAAGAAGAAAAACAAAGGGAAAAAAAGATTAGACCCTTCCCAGACCACTGCTCCTAAGGTGCCCAAAAAAGCCAAGACGTGGATGCCTGAAGTACAAGACCAGAAGGCAGACGTGTCAGCCTGGAAGGACCTGTTCGTGCCCAAGGCTGCTCTCCGAGCACTCAGCTTTATAGGCTTCTCTGCACCCACCCCAACCCAAGCTCTGACCCTGGCTCCTCCCATCCGTGACAAACTGGACATCCTTGGAGCTGCCGAGACAGGAAGTGGGAAAACTCTTGCCTTTGCCATCCCAATGATTCATGCAGTCTTGCAGTGGCATAAGAGGAAGGTATTGCCCATTCCGAGTAAGACTGGAGTGCCACCAGGGGAGACCAGAACTGAAGCTGAAGCTGATCCTGGATTACCACACAAGGGTGGAACTGAGTCTGGAGTGTTGCCTGAGGAGGCCAGAATTGAGAAGGAAGCCCTGCCTAGTCAGGCTGGTGCCTCTGTTTCAGAGCTGGCACTGCCCTTCTGTGATGATGCTGGTGAAGGGCCTTCTTCCTTGATGGAGGCAAAGCTTGCCTCCAAGAGGAATGAGGATGAAGAGAAGTTTGAAGAAGAGCAGACGAGAAGTTAAAACAGTTGTATGACCAAATCGCTGCCAATAAATTACACCCACGGCGTCCTCTGCTGGGACTGGTTCTGACTCCTACTCGAGAGCTGGCTGTCCAGGTCAAACAACATATTGATGCTGTGGCCAGGTTTACAGGAATTAAAACGGCAATTTTGGTTGGTGGAATGTCCATACAGAAACAACAGAGGATGCTGAACCGACACCCCGAGATTGTGATCGCCACTCCTGGTCGGCTCTGGGAGCTAGTTAAAGAAAAACATCCTCATTTGAGAGATCTTCGGCAGCTCAGGTGCCTGGTGGTGGATGAGGCTGACCGGATGTTTGAGAAAGGCCACTTTGCTGAGCTCTCTCCGCTGCTAGAAATACTAAATGACCCCCAGTACAATCCAAAGCGACAGACCCTTGTTTTTTCTGCCACACTGACGCTAGTACACCAAGCTCCTGCTCAAATCCTTCATAAGAAGCACATGAAGAAAATGGACAAAACTGCCAAACTTGACCTTCTCGTGCAAAAGATCGGCCTGAAGGGCAAACCAAAAGTCATCGATCTCACAAGGAATGAGGGGTACGGTGGAGACGCTGACAGAGACCAAGATCCATTGTGAGCTGTACTACTTCCTGATGCAGTATCCCGGCCGCAGCCTTGTGTTTGCTGACAGCATCTCCTGCATAAAACGCCTCTCTGGGCTCCTCAAGGTCCTAGATATCATGCCACTGACCCTGCATGCCTGCATGCACCAGAAGCAGAGGCTCCGAAACCTGGAGCAGTTTGCCCATCTGGAAGACTGTGTTCTCTTGGCAACGGATGTGGCAGCTCAGGGTCTGGATATTCCTAAAGTTCAACATGTTATCCATTACCAGGTACCCCGCACCTCAGAGATTTATATCCATCGAAGTGGTCGAACTGCCCGTGCTACTAGCGAAGGCCTCAGCTTGATGGTTGAGAAAGGCCACTCATTGGACCTGAAGATGTAATCAACTTTAAGAAGATTTACGAAACTCTCATTCAGGTCATTGGACCTGAAGATGTAATCAACTTTAAGAAGATTTACAAAACTCTCAAGAAAGATGAGGACATCCCGCTGTTTCCGGTTCAGTCCAAGTACATGGATGTCGTCAAGGAGCGGATCCGTGTGGCTCGGCAGATTGAGAAAGCTGAGTATCGGAACTTCCAGGCTTGTCTGCACAACTCTTGGGTTGAGCAGGCGGTGGCTGCCCTCGAGATTGAGCTAGAAGAAGACATGTACAAAGGAGGAAAAGCTGACCAGCAAGAGGAGCGTCGGCGACAAAAGCAGATGAAGGTGCTGAAGAAGGAGCTGCGCCAGCTGCTCGCCCAGCCATTATTCCAAGAGAACCTGAAGACCAAGTATCCCACACAATCTGGCAGGCTGCCCCTGCCAATGGTGGTCCCGAGGAATGGCGAGTCTGCACTGAGCTGCCTGTCCAAACAGAAAAGGAAGAAGAAGAAGCCAAAAGAACATCAGGAACCGGCACAGCCAAGTACAAGTTCGGGTTAGCTGCCCTTGGTCCCAGAATGGAGGCGGCTCAGTGCCTGCCCTCAGATGTCTGCGAAAACCTCCCCACCCTGCTGCTTCACGCCACCATCCACCTAGGAGAATTTCCCACTCTGCCACCCCATAGCAAGAAAGAACTCCTGCAGACTTGTGTTGTGGAGTAAGAATTCTCCCTAGCTGCTACATCTCTTTTGTCCACTACACCACGCTGGCTTCTTGTGTGTTCACCTTGACTTCCTGAATTAAAAAGTGGTGGGAAAAAAATATTTCCTAGTAATGCTCTGAGTTTCAGTACTATCTGTAATAATATCCTTCTGAAAAAAAAAACCTGAGTTTTTGGGCCTTCTCTTTCCTTTGGTTATTTTGCTTAATGGTTTGTCAATCTTGCCTGTCTTTTTATGGAACTAACTATTTCATTCATCATTGTATTCTTCTTTTAGTCATTCATCTCTGCCTTGCCTTTATTTCTTTCCTTAACCTTTCGAGTTTGGCTTACTATAGCTTTTCTAAGACCTTGAGTAGCATCATTAAGTTTATTAGAAATCACTTTGATTTTTGGTGTGTAGGTACTCACACCTATAATCCTTTCTCCTTGGAGCTACCTTCACTGCATTCCAAAGGTTATACTTTCACTTTCATTTGATGCCAGAAATTAAAAAATTTCCTCCCCGGTTTGTTCAGTGACCTACTAGACATTCATGCTGGTACTGAAGAAACGGCTCAGTGCTTAAGAGCACTTACTGTTTTTTTCAGAAGATCTGAGTTCAATTCCCAGCACCCAAGACTGACATATCAAGGCTAACAACCGTTTGGAAATCCAGTCCTAGGGGATTCAATGCCCTCTTGTGTCCTCAGCAGGCACTATACACATGATGTGCACATGACGTGCATGAGATCAAAACATTCACACAAAAAAAAATTTTTTAAATAAGTGCATTGTTCAGGGGCTGGAGAGATGGCTCACTGGTTAAGAGCACTGTCTACTCTTGCAGAAGACCTGGTTTCAGCTCCCAGCACCCACATGGCAGTTAACAACCATCACTAAGTCCAATTCTAAGGCATCTGACACCCTCTTCTAGCTTTTACAGGCATTGCATGCACATGGTCCATTTACATATATGCAAGCAAAACACTCGTACATGTAACAAAAATAAATAAGTAAAACATGTTTTAGGGGGCTAGAGAGATGGCTCAGCAGTTAAGAACACTGGCTGCTGTTGCAGAACACCTGGGTTCAATTCCCAGCATCCACACAGTGGCTAACAATCATTCATAACTCCAGTTCCAGGGATCTGATGCCTTCTTCTGACCTCTATAGTCATTGCATGACATGCGTGCACTTACGTACATGCTGGCACAACACTCATACAATACAATAATACACATACAATAATAATAAAGAAGATATAAAAATGTCTTAAGTGTATTATTCAATATCCATTGTTTAGTATAATTTCTTTTGCTGTTCATTTCTGATTTTATACTGTTATTATCTAATAAGATGCAAGGTTTTATACTTAGTAAGACTTGCTTTATGACACAGTGATCTGTTTTGCAGAAAGTTCCATGAGCTGCTGAAATAATGTGCATTCCATAGCTGCTGAATGGAACATTCAGTAGATGTCTGTTAAGTGGTACACTTAAATTCTGTTTGTCTTGGAATGCAATATTCCATGTTTTCACTCTATTTTTGTCTATCCTTGACAGGGAAGTTTCTTGGAGACAGGCAATAGTTGACTCCTATTTTAAGCCCTTCATCCAGACTGCATATTTTATTTGGAGAGTTAGGCCCATTTAGATTTAGGGTTATCATTACAAGGTATGTGCTAGTTTCTCCCTTACTCATCATAAGGCTATGTGGATTCATTGAGTTGGAAATGTTTGGCCCTTTCCAATCCGCATTTATCCTTTCTTCTAGTGTTTTCTTTCCCATGCTCTCACGTTCTGTACATCTTGGGCTTCTGTGTGTAGTGTTCTGTTGAGTGTATTCTTCAGTGCTGGCTTAGTGGCCATGAATTCCTCTAGTGTATCCTTATCATGGAAGGACTTGCTTTCTCCTCTGATTTTAGACAATAAAGCTTCTGGCCATAATAATCTTACTTGGCTTACTTTCAAGGTTTGAAATGTATCAGTCTATGGTTCCCGGCCACTGGGGTGTCTGCCGAGAAGCCTCCTGATATTCTGATAGGTTCGCCTTTGTAACTTTGCTTTTGTAGCTTCTAATATTCTTTCTTTGTTCTGCACTCTTTTAAAAAATATTTCATTTTTAATTTTTATTTTGTATGTATGAGTGCAATGCCTACATGAAGGTAAGCGCACCTATGTTTGCAGAGGTAGGAAGAGGGCATTGGGTCCCTTGGAACTGGAATTACTAACAGTTGTTAGTCACCATGTGGGTGCTGGGAACAGAACTCGGGTCCTCTACAGAGCAGCCAGGACTCTTAACTGCTGAACCATCTCTCCATCCCCTGTTCTGCACTCTTGGCATTAGATGTAAGATGATAAGGAGAGGTGACTTTCTGGTCATGTGTATTTGAGGTTACAAATTCCTCCTGTACTTGTATATCCACATCCCTCCCAAAATTTCAGAAAATTTCTGCTAGACTTCCTTCTTATTTTCATTTTTAAATTTTATCTATTTATTTAATGTGTATGATGTTTTGCCTGCATGTATGTAAATTCACCCATGTTGAGCAATGCCAACAGAGGCAAGAAGATGGCATTGGATCCCCTGAAACTGGAATTACAGTTGTTAATTGCTATTTGGGTGTTGGGAACTGAATCCAGGACCTCTGCAAAGGCAGCCAATGCTCTTAACCCCTAAGCCATCTCTCCAGTCCCTTGGCTCCTTTTAAGTCAAAGTTTCACAGGATTGGTCTCTTAATCATGTTCCAGCATTCCAGAAAGTTGTAGTCATGATTGCTATTTTGTTGTTGTTGCTGTTATTGTTGTTTTGCTGTGTGAATATATATTTATTCAATCATTTCTTTAATTCCTAGAATTCTGCTATACTTAGTCTAGATCATTTCGATTAAATGTTTTGATTTATTGAGCTTTGCTCTTTCAAGGTATCTGTTTGGTTTTTCCTCCCTAGAATCTCTCTCAGTGCTGAATTTCTCATCTACTTTGTGAATTTACTCCTTTCCTTCATAATTCCATTTTTGGTAATCTTTGATTGTGCTGGATAGCTTTACTGTCAACTTGACACACTTTGGTTGAGGAAGTCTCAATTGCCTCCATTGAACTGGCCTGTGGCCATGTCTCTGGGGCATCTTCTTGATTGTTGAGTGATGTGGGAGGGCCCAGCGCACTATGGGTGGTGCCACCTCTGGGCAGGTGGCCCTGTGTTGCATAAGAAAGCAGGCTGAGCAGGGGCCAGGGGAGCAAGTCAGTAAGCAGCATTCCTCCATGGCCTGTGCTCCAGCTCCTGCCTCCAGGTTCCTGCTCTGAGTTCCTACCTTGGGCTCCCTGATGAACTGTGGCCCAGGAGATATAAGCTAAATAAACCCTTTGTTCCCCAAGTTGGTACTCGTCAGGGTATTTTTTCACAACAACAAAGGAACACACTAGGAAAGGGATAATTTTTAAAACTGTATCCTGAAATTGTCATTTCAAACATTTATATTCAATTATTAAGGATTCATAAGCTTTATTGCATTTGTTTTTTCATATTTGGGGGACTTCTATGTTTTTCTGACTCTTCTCATTGTGAATGCACATGGAGGAAACTTCTAAACTGCAGTCTTACACTAGAAGCTTACTATCCTTTCTAAAAAATAATGTGGTGGTGGTTGAAGTTTGTCATAACTGGTATCTTTAAAACTTTAAAAATTCATCTAATTATATTTTATTTATGAGTGTTTTGCATTGGTGTATTTAAGTGCACCCATGTGTTCAATGCTCATAGAGGCCAGAGGAGGGCCTCAGATCCTCTGGAACTGGAGTTCAGATGTTTGTTAGGTGCTATGAACATGGCCCAAGTCCTTTGCAAGAGCAACCCGTGCTCTTAACCACTGAGCATCTTTCCAACTGCATAAATTATATTTTTTCACTGTTGGTTTCTAGGCAAAGAAAGCTGCTGAAGAAGTGTTTTCTAAAAAGCTTAAAAATAATGTGAACCCTGTTGGAAAAGGCAAGGGTCCATCACCAAAACAAAGAAACACTCTGGCCACAGTGTCAGAGAAACGTCTTGAGGCTTCTGTCAAAGCAGAGGGAAAAGGTAATGATGTCTTGGTTGGGTGGGCAGTTACTGGAATACTTGCGAGTAGACGAAAACACATGTGAAATGATGAAAGTGGTGAGAGTGCCTGCATGAGGTCACAGGATTAAAACGGCTTTCTGCAGGTGGAGTAGGATAAGCGCTCAGAGAGAACAGATGTGCTCACCAGCTGGTCAAGCTGCACCTCCACCTCCCTCTCCCTCTCCTTCATGTTATAACGCTGCGTGGCTTCCTGCTTCAGCACCACGGAAATGTTCATGGACATCGATGGTCTGAGATGACACTGATGTTCATTTCTCAACTTTGGATGCAGTCACTCCCTTGTTTTTGTCAACTTTCTGGGATTTCTCTTCTCCACAATCTGCTTTGACGTTCTTCTTTTGGGTGATTCTCTGTCATTGTTTTTCCTCCCTTTTCTTTTCTTCTCTTTTTTGATCATGTAATACTTTTTAGATCAGGCCATTTTAATCTTCAATTCTAGTCTGCTCTGCCATGATTAGTTGCTACCAAAGACAAATAAGTCTTTTCTGTTCCATCTCCTTCTCATCTTGTCCCACTTCCTAACAATTTCCCTGCAGCCAGAGTAAGGATGTCAGCAAGTGGATATACCAGGCCACATACATGCTAAAACCTATACTGTATTCTTAAGTGTGCAGGGCACACTCTGACTCCTGTCTGTGATCCTTACGGTCCTGCATTGCCTGATCCCACCATTCTAACATCACCTGGGTCCCAGTAGTCACCTTCACACACACACAGCCCTTCGGCTGTCCCTCTTGTCTCCTACCCTGGTTCTCACTCTTCCTCTGCATCTACAAAGGCCACCTTTGTCTCCTCCTCACAATTTGCACAGAGGACCCCACCCAGATGGCCTTGCCCTGGTGATCCCATGAGCTCTCTGTACTGTTCTCTCTCACATCTTTTTTTGCTTCTTCCTCAACAGGAGACCACTATTGATCTCCAGCTCCTGACTGGTGCAAAACAGAACAAGAGTAGATGACATAGAAGGGTCAAACGGAGGGAAGAGAATTCACTTTCACACAAAAGTGAAAGATGAGTAGAATCACCTACAGATTCAGATTTTTAGTGAAGGCGTGCGAACACCTCACACTTTGACATCTGACACTTTCAGCTTTTTAACTTGTAAAGCACATCAATGTGAAACTAAGCTCTGAGTGCCAAGGTTCTGTGAATGTTTGTTTCTTCGTTGTGCTGCCAATTAGCTTGGGTATCTGCTCATAGAGCCAGAAGGTATGAGGTGTTTTTCTTCTGTGCTGTATCCGGGGGTCAATTTGTCATGGGTGAGATTTCTCTGGTGTACCCTCCACCTCTGAAATAATTTTAGGCCCGGAGAAGCACATGGATGCTCGAGTGAGGTGATGGAGTTTACCTATCCCACAGCTTAGCCTTTTCACTTTGCTTTCCAGGTGCTGCTGTCTTCCATAACACTGCGGAGAGGACGAGGAAGCGTGCTTCTAGTCCACCCAAAGGCTACAAGTCAAAAGATGTTCGGAAAAAGCCCAAGCCTGTGGCAGAAGGCAGTGGGCTCTACAATCCACTGGAATCTCTGTCTGACAACTCCAGTCCTGCTGATCTTAGCAAGAGTCCCAAAGATGGTGATGTCACACTTGCTGGGGAAAATGTTAACAGTGACATCTCTGCAGGTGACCCCAATGCTCCAGAGAAAGCTACATTGGAAGGTTTGCCCCATTTGTTCCCAGTAAACCCAGAGGAAATTAATTATGAAATAAAATGTCATCTAATGAGAGAAATTCAACGACGTGGACGACGTAAGTATAGAGGGAATGGCTAGTAACAAAGCAAGGCGAGAATCTCTCAGTTCATTAGAATGACTTTAAACTATCTCAGGAGAGTGTGAGTCTTTCTGGAACTGAGGTTTTCCTTTCCTATACAATTTGGCACAGTTGCTCTTTCTTTTGACTAAAATGCCTCAATAGGCCTCATCTTTCCTTTCTAATGATTTCTGGTTATTGTTTATAAGAATTTTATTAGCATCTATGTATAGGCATCTCCATTTAAGAATTTAAATACATAGTAGCCATCATTTAACATTCTTGTCCATGAAGCATATTAGTAAGGTACAGGTTCACCAGGGTTCAGTTCTGTTTCTTCACATCTGAGAAATACTGACATATTCTTGTATTGTCTTCAGAATATGGAAGGATATTCAAGTTGCTTGAAGAAGTGCAAGGCTCTCTGGATGTCAAGATACAGTTTGTTGAATTTACCATCAAGGAGGCAGCCAAGTGGGTGCACAGGGGAACTGCACATCTTTTCCAAGCTATTGGGTCATCGCAGTGGTTGGGTGAGGGGTGGAGAACAGCGCCTGCCTGGTGTCTCTCAGTCCCTGGCCCTCGCCCATGGTTAATGCTGACGGCACTGATGTTTAGGCTGATGTCATCTCTGACATATCCTTCCAGGCTCCCTCAACCTCCCTGTCACTGTATTCTGAGCTGCCCACTGATCCTCACTCTGAGCCTGACATACTTCGGCTAGAGCATTTGGTGCCTGGGATGAATGCAGTATTTCCACACAGATGGGGAGCCCCTTGCTTTGACTGACACAGTGCTTCCCACAGCCCAAACTCTTTGTGCATCTTTTGTTTTTAATGGCATATCTCTTTATTTTCAGGCTTAAAAGACGTCATTTAATTCATTACCTTGAGAAGAAACTGGAAAAATTGATTAAGAGGTCTGTCAACATCTATGAGCCATCTCTAAACATGTAATCCTGTTATTACAGGTAATCCTGTGATTACAACAAGCAAGAAGATGCAGCAAATAGTTTACTGTATTCCAGAACATAGTGAGATGCTACTGAAGCTTTCTAGCTTGTGTCAGTTAAGAGAATTTCCTCTAGGTTTGGAGAAGTGTCATAAATTCCTGTTAATAAAAGGTGGTGTTTTTCACTGTGCCTTTTGTTTGAAAGCAGAACGTCTGGCTGCTTTGTTGATTTTTTCCCCCTCTCATCTGTGCCAGTGGGTGTTGTTATCTCTTCAGGTAAATATTATGACAGCCCTGGTTTCTGCAGCAGGTCATCGGTGTCATCTCTCCTATTTAAAACTGTCTTCTTAAGGAAGATCTATTCTCCCTCACCCAGCAGTAATCAGTGTCCAGGGGATGAACTTGCACTGAATGACATCTGGGTACAAATGCTTGACTGGATAGGACTCAAAATATATGACACAATGTATGAGGTCCTTTGGGGGAGTACGTGGGAACATGGATGGGGGAGGGAGGTCTAAATTTGATTAAGAACTATTGCATTAAATGCACAAAAACTCAATAAAAATATTAAAAAATACAACGAGCCGGGTGTGGTGGCACATGCCTTTGATCCCAGCACTCAGGAGGCAGAGGCAAGCGGATCTCTGTGAGTTCAAGGCCAGCCTGGTCTACATAGTGAGTTCTAGGATAGCTGGGGCTACAGGGAGACCCTGCCTCAAAAAGACCAAAAAAAAAAAATACAATGAAACTGTTTTCTTCCCTAACCATTTCTTGTTCTTATTGCCCAGAGACAACCCCTCAAAAGATCATGGTGCCTGACTGAGTGAGATTTCTCAAACCCTCTTTACCGAACAATCTTGACTATTACATCTCCTGTGTAAGTCAGGTTTTTGTAACTTTCCCTGATCTCTAATCACAAAGCACAGGAGTAACTAAGAAAGGCTCCATACCTTCCAGACATGTTATATGCTACAAATTAAGGAACAATTCCCATGTAATTGTTGATTGAGAAAGATGAAATGTTCATAGCGATTAGGTTTTTATCTGTTTCTAGTTCGCTGTATTGTTTCTTTAATCCCCATTGCAAAGATCTAGTAGCATCTCTAACTGTCAGTGTGGGAAATACCATTTTAGTATTACTTTCTTAGGAGTAATAGAGAATATACTCATGTTCTTTCATTCACTGATGAAGACATAATGTGACTAAGGTAGAAAGTACTCCATATACTTGATATTGAAAGAGAGTGTTGCCACCTCCTAGGTCACATTGATCCAACTGCACAGGTAGTGCTACTGGACTAGAACTATACACAGCCCTTCAAAATAGTCATTTTAGCAATATCTGGTGGCACACAGCTGTAATCCTAGAAGTTGGAAGGTAGGCACAGAAGGATTAGGTGTTCAAGTTCAACTAGGCTATTTAGTAAGTTCAAGGCCAGTCTAGACTACAGAAGACCCTGTACAAATTATTTCACTGCTCCCTTGAAACAGCCAACTCAGGTTATAGGAGACACAGGCAGTGAACATCAAGAGCATGTGCATTGGATCTAACTTTCCAATTTAAAGATGCTGCTGTGTGGAATATCATGATGATTGACAAGTCATTTTCTACGTCCATGAATGCTGGTTTTCTCCCAAGCATGGCTGAGAAGGAAAATCCATGCCTTAAATAAATGTCTGGTAAAATAAGAGCAAATCTACCCCTCTCTTTGATTATTTTTGTCAGTTTTCAATAAGAATAATGGAACCAGTGCAAAGGAGTGGTTATGTGTTGCTAATCAACATTCCTAAGGACTACTTTAGGATAAAAGTCTGGAAAGGTTATTTAAGCCTGAGGTAAGAAGTGAATGGTCAGGCAGGAGAGACAGCTCTGCTTGCTGTACAAACATGAAGACCTGAGTTCAGATCCCCAGAACCTACATAGAAAGCCAGGCATTTTGCTGGCTATGGTGGCACATACCTTTAATCCAAGAACCTGGGAGGCAGAGGAAGCAGATCTCTGTGAGTCCGTAGGCCAGCCTGGTCCACATAGTGAGACTTTATCTCAAAACAAACAAACAAAATAGAACAAAACAGCAATGACAAAAATAGCCAGGCATGGTGGCTTGTACCAACAGTCCCAGTGCTGAGGGGGAGTTTTTTGTTTTACTTTCATTTGTTCCTCCTTCCTTTTAACCCTCCACACATAACTGTAAAAACCAGTTCTTCAATTCTAAAACTCTGCCACATTTTCTCTTAAATGTTTGTATGCCTTCTTGATTCTGTTTGTCTCAAGAACCTTGAATAATACACTCACCATCATTTCTCTAAGAACTGATAACAGGTCTATTTGGCAAAGATTAGGATGATTAGTGTAACATACACGGTTCTTTCGCAAAGGCAAAACCACAGCAATTTCTGGAAAACAGAACAGTCATTACGGAATTTCTCAAAAGTGCCTGGGCTATCCTTAGGATGTGACTTGCCTTGCTGGAAATCATGTCCTCGGGGCCTACTGAGGTGACCTATTGGAAAGGGATATTGTGGTATGAAAGGCCAAATGGAAGCCACTGGAAATGCACACCTATTCTAATAGCAAACCAAATATGATAGTCTATTCTGAGAGGGATTATGGTGATTTGTGACATCATTAGGATTTGAAAGATTCAGGTTGTTGATCCTTACCACATGTATAGAAAGACCTGAATCTCGAAATGATAGTGGTTGATTATAACAATCTTAATCAGATGATTATTCCAAGTACCAGTGTTGCTCTACATGATGTTTCCTTGTATTTTATCATCAGTGTGTTCCTGGCACCTAACTGCAACAAAAAAGAGTCTTGCTTCAGTTCAAAGAGCCAACATGTGCCATCATTTCATGTGTTTCTGTATGTGTGTGTTGTATGTGTATGTATATGTTAATATGCATGTGCATGTATGTGTTCCTCAGTTGCTCCCAGCTTATTCTTTGAGACAGGGTCTCTCACTGAATCAGGTGCTTTCTGACTCAGCTGGGCTTCCGACCCTCATCATTTGCCTTCGCTCTAAATAACTGCTCTTGGCATTTGTGAGGCAGGTCTATTGACAACAAATTCCTCCAGTTTTGTTTTGCCTATGGTCTTTATTTCACCAATCTGAAGGACAATTTCACAGCATACTAGATTCAGATTAGTGATATTTTTCTCTTAACATTTTATTACATTTATGTGGATGTTAGAGAGCAACTAGGAGGAGTTCCTTCTCTTCCCACCTGGGGGTTTCGGGGATTGAACTTAAATCATCGATCACTCTTGGTGGCAAGTGTCTATCTGCTGAACCATGTCACTAGTTCTCTTAATATTTTAAAATGCTATTCTGCTCCTTATAGCACAATTTTGGAAGAGAAGTTGAATATAAATGCTGATCTTTGCTCACAAATTGGTCACACACACACACACACACGCACACAATGTATATGGGGTTTTGCTCTAGCATCTTTTAGAAGTTCTTTCCTTGATTTTCTATAATTTGGAAATGATATGCCTATGTATAACTCTTTGTTTTTATTTTGTTGTCATTCTTTTGATGTTTATTCTAGACCTGTGATATATTTATTGGCTAAATATTTTATTTTTAAATTTTTTATTGTTTGGCAGTTTTCTTTATTTATGAAATGAATTTCACCCATTTTCACATACATACCCATTTCCAGTTTTCATCCCCTCCCCTCTGCCACTGGAACCCTTCTTCTCAACGACGTCTCTTCCTGCTTTCATACCTTCTTTATATGTGTGGCTGAGTTTAGAGTTTCTAAAAATTGCTTTTTTATGTATATGTTTGCTTACATGTATGTATGTGCACCATATTCATGTCTAATGCTGGTGGAGGCCACATGAAGGTGTCAGATCCCCTGCAACTGGAGTTACAGACACCTGTTAGCCACCTTGTGGGTGCTGGGAACCAAACCTGGGTCCTCTGCAAGAGCAGACAGTGTTCTTAACTGCTGAGACATCCCTCCAGCTTTTACAGTGTATTAATTCTGTCACTGTTGTCTGAACTTGTTCTTCTATCCTTTCATACTTCTTTCTCTCGAATTCTCATGTGCATATGACACCTCTTGTAGTTGTTCACATTGGGGATATCAGGTTGTGTGTTTGTCGGGGATGTTTTTACCAGTCCTAGTTTTGCTTTTTCTGTGTTAGAGGTCATTAGTGTGCTGATAAAGCCATCACAGTGATTATTCATTTCTGGTTTTGATCTGCATTATTTCATTTTTCCTTTATTCTTAGAATTTTCATTTCTCCACTTACATTGCCCATCTATTCTTATAGATTGTCTGCTTTATTTACTGAAGCCCTTAACTCAGCATATTAATCACGGTTGTTTTAAACCCTGATATGGTAAGTCTAATATCCGTCCATATTTTTGCTTCATTCTGGTGCTTGCTTGGTTTCTACAAGTATGTTCCCTAGTCCAATAATTAGGTCATGGTCCTTTTTCTGTTTTAAGATAGGGTCTTGTTATGTAGCACAGGATGGCCTTGAACTTACTATGTAATATGTAGTCTTGACTGGCTCTAAATTCTGTTTTCCTGTTTCTGCACCCCACATCCTGGAATTATTGGTGTGAGCCACACATTGGACTAAGTCACGATCTTCTAGCCAATGTCCATGGACTGTGAACTTTGCTTCTGATTGTCATCATCTCTTCTTCCAGCCTCCCATAGGTGGGTCAAGAAAGCTAAAGTGAGCTGAAGTTATGCATTGTCTCCTAGAAAGGCTAGAGTCATCTGTAGTTGGGAATTTCTCTTCTCCCATATCAGTTAGTTAGACTTTAATAAAACCTGAACAGATTCCAGAAGGTTGCATTTTGGTACAAATAGTTTCTCCTGGGGGTAGATCTAGCTGAGAAGAACAGGATACACTATGTAGTTCAAAATGGTTGTTTCCAGGCTAGTGATGTGACTCAGTTGGTAGAATTTGCATAGGAGGAACAAATCCCTGGGTTTAATCCTCAGCACCACATAAAACCTGGCATCGTGGCACCCGCCTGTAATCTTACCACTTAGAAGGTGTATGTAGGAGGACCAGAAGTTCAAGGTCATTACAGGCTACATAGTAAGTTAGAGGCCAGCCTAGGACACTGGAAACCTTGTATAAATAAATAAATAAATAAATAAATAAATAAATAAATAGCTTTCTCTCCCCCTCCTAATAGAAACACAAGAAAATTCTTTGATATTCACTATGAAAACAGTTTTTCACATGGAAGTAAAACTTAGAAATATTTGGAATCTCCTTGATTACTGGGTCTCCCTGAATTTTCTATGTGTTATACTTGACTATAGACCAATCCTTCCCTCATTCATTCATTACAATTTAGGTTTTCCTAGCATAGTATTTGTTCCTGTATATGACAAAGTTGATTTTTTCCTTGCTTTCAATGTATTGTGTAGACAATTTGATTATGTGTCTTGGTGTAGATCTCTCTATGCCTATTTTTCAGGTGTAATTACTTAAGCCTTTATTTGTATAAACCTGTCTCTTCTCATATTTGGGAACATTTTTAGCTGTTTTGCCTTTAGATGGTGTCTCTGGCTCCTTCACTTTGCTCACAAGCTGAGACTTCCAAATTTGTTCTTGTTGGTATCTCAAAAACCCTTAGGGCTCTCCCCGTTTTCTTGTACCCTTTTCATCTTTTTGCTATTCTACATTGATGATTTAAAAATCTTGTGTTTAAGTTCATATCCTTTCATCTAGAAAAGTCTGTTGAGTTTCTTTTTGCCTTTCTTTCTTTCCTTCCTTCCTTCTCCCCCTCCTTCCTTCCTTCCTCCCTGCCTCATTCCCTCCCTCCCTTTTTCTTTTCTTTTCCTCTTCTTTTCTTTCTTTCTTTTCTTCCTTCCTTCCCTCTTCCCTCCCTCCCTTTTTTCTTTTCTTTAAGTTCATATCCTTTCATCTAGAAAAGTCTGTTGAGTTTCTTTTTGCCTTTCTTTCTTTCCTTCCTTCCTTCTCCCCCTCCTTCCTTCCTTCCTCCCTGCCTCATTCCCTCCCTCCCTTTTTCTTTTCTTTTCCTCTTCTTTTCTTTCTTTCTTTTCTTCCTTCCTTCCCTCTTCCCTCCCTCCCTTTTTTCTTTTCTTTTTCTTCCTTCCTTCTTTTCCCTTCCCTCCCTCCCTTCCCCCTCCTCTCCTCCTCTCTCTCTTTCCCCATTTTTTCTTTCATGGTTTTTATGACAAGCTCTCCTACAGCTCCGTTTGTCTTAGAACTGATTGTGTAACGAACCTTGACCCCCTGATCCTCTTGGCTATACCTCTAAAGGGCTGGGATGACTCTTGGTTGTGGTGAAATTGTCAATTCAGCTATTATTTGCTTCATATCCAGAGTGTCTCTCTCTCTCTCTCTCTCTCTCTCTCTCTCTCCTCTCTCTCCTCCTCCCTCCCTCTATATATATATACATATATATACATATATACATATATATACATATATATGTGTGTGTATAAACCTGTGTATGCATACATTTAAGTTTAGTTTTTGAGAATTTCATTCATATAAACAATATATTTTCATCATATCCAACCCCCCCACTCCTCCCTTTCAACTGCCCCCAAATTCCTTCCTCACACACCCGCTCCAAAGTTCATGCCCTCTGTTGTTTTAATTGTTATTAATAACCAGAGTCTAGTTAGTACTGCCTGTATGAGCATGGTTTGGGGCCATCCACCAAAGCATGGCCAACCTACCAGTGGCCACATTCCTCCAGAAAAATGACTCTCCCTTCCCAAATAGCCTTCAAGAGCTCATAGCTCCTCAGCTAAGGGTGGGGCCACAGAGCCCCTTCCCTATTCATGCTGGAATCTTGACTGGCTTGATCGTGTGCAGGTCAGCACAGCTGTTGTGAATTCATGGGTGCAGCAGCCATGTCATGTCCTGAAGACAGCGTTTCACAGCACTCCCTCTCCCTCCAGCTCTTATACTCATTCAGTCTCCTTTTCTGCAAAGGCCCTGGAGCCTTGGGGGAGGGCAGTGGGTGTAGATTTCCCATTTAGAGCTGAGTACTCACAGTCACTTACTCTCAGCACTTTGACCAGTTATGGGTCTCTGCGTTAAACACTGCCCACTGCAAAATGACACTTTTCTGACTAATGTTGGGAGAAGCACAAATCTATGAGTATAAACATAAACATCTACAAGGCAGGCTAACTACATGACCATTTAACAAAACAACAAAAGTATGTTCCCCCCTAAGGTCTATGACCTTCCCAATCATGGGCTTCTGACTAGGATCATAGCACCAGGAATGAATTTCTTCCGATGTGGTTTATCTTCTTAGTTTCCATTTCTTTGATAATCTTGTTCGTGCATCATTTCCTGGATTGCATTTGTCTGTTTTTTGTTCTCTCTTTTAATTCGTTGAGCATCCTTATGATGGTTATTTTTCTCTGTCAAGCAATACATATAGGAACACACACACATACACATTTAATATCTACTTTTTAGAGAATGAATTTACTGCTTTAGGGGGCTGGAGGGATAGCTCAGAAGACCCAGGTTTAGTTTCCAGCACCCACATGGCAGCTAACAACTGTTTGTAACTCCAGTTCCAGGGGATCTGACTCCTTCTTCTGACCTCCGAGGGCATTGTACAACATGGGTGCACTTACATACATGCAGGCAAGACATTCGTACAGATAAAATAGAAATAACAAATAAAATATTTTTAAAATGTTACTACTTTAGGACTGAGGCTATAGTTCAGTGTAGTGTGCATGCTTAGTATGAGCCAGGTCTTGGGTTTGACTCACAGAATTGGGGAGAGGGAGGAAAGAGAAGAAGAGGGAGTGAGGGAGAGAGAAAACGTTAAGTTAATGTTTTAAGTGCACCTTATTTCCCTGTTTACATGTCTAATTAGCTTCTGTTAGATTTCATCATTTTAAATATTAGCCACCTCTCCAAGACTTTGCAGTCTGGTGTTGTACCAGTCTGGGAAGATTTTACATACTCATTCTGGACAGAGTTTCTCAACACCTCTCAAACCTTCTTTTACATTCTTTTTGGGACGTGAGGAACATCTCTTTTGCTGATTTCTACTGTAGAGCCCCCCGGCGTCTGCCTGGGGTACTGCAGCTGCTCAAGGTGCCTCACTGACCCGTGATCTTCGTCCCCCACCTACTGGCCAAATGAGGTACTGCAGTGGCTGATGCATGTCAGGATTTTGTTTGGAGACCCCCAATCTAGAGCACTATTCTCAGTCCGTGCTAAGATTCAGACAAGGGGAAAACTGGTCCCTTGGTCATCAGTCCCTAAGAATCAGAATTTTGGATCTAGAATATATTCCTTTACTTTCTCAGGAAGTTGGGAATTGAAGCTTTTCTCCCAATTGTGCCATAATGCCCCCCTTCTCCCTGGAAGGGGATGGTGAACTGGGTGTCTCTTATGAGAAAGAATGCCAGGAACGTACCTAGTAGTCTTCATTGTGGTTGGTTTCATGCTTACCTCAGGTGTAGAACCCTAATTGGTTTCTGCACTTTTCAGAATGGTAATTGTTCCTTAGATTGTTGTTAATTCCACATCTCTGTCGGGGGAGAGAGGGTCTAGGATTTCCCAAATAATGATCCTTCTGTTTTTGTTTTTGTTTTTTTTGGCTGTTTTCAGTTTTTAAGATAGGGTATAATGTAGCTCTGGATAGCCTCAGACTCGATATGTAGCGAAGGATGGCCTTAAATTCCCAGTTGTTCTTCTGCCTTTACCTACTAAGTGCTGCACCACCACACCTTGCTCCCATTCCAAAATCCTGATGATATAACCAAACTCCATCCATCCTAAGAGACAAAACATGAAATATGAAACCACAGATCTTATATGGATGGATTGTGGGGGTCTTTTGACTTAGGTGCATATTACTTGAACAAAGTAACAGCTGTCATTTCCTTACTAGGAGTACCTACCAAGAGCTGTTGTTTTAAACCACCAGTTTAAGTTTTCAGAACCATTCTGTAAGAATTAATTAGCTGGGTGTGGTGGCACACACCTTTAATCCCAGCACTGGGAAGGCAGAGGCAGGCAGATACATGTGAGTTCAAGGCCAGTCTGGGGCTACAGGGAGACTGTGTCTAAAAAAAAAAAAGACCAAAAATAATAAATAAATAAATAAATAAATAAATAAATAAAAGAATTAACTATATTGGCTGCCATACTCAGAAGATAGCATTCTACAACACTCATATTTATCAATAGTACATATGTGTATTCCTGGGAAAGATATCTATAGTCATAATACAACAAGATTGTGTGTGTGTAAGATTCTCATGTATACCAGGATAACCTTGAACTCCTGAACTTTCAACCTTCACCTGCTGAGTGCTGAGATTGCAGGTGTTCACCATTATACCACCACGTAAGAATCTTCATCTAAGGATTGGAGATCGATGGCTCAGCAGTTAAGAGCACTGACTGCACTTGCAGGGGACCCCGGTTCGAGTCCCAGTACCCACATGGCAGCTAACAACTGTAACTCCAGTTCCAGGGGATCTGATAGCCTCTTCTGACCTCTAAGGGCATTGCACTGCACAACACCAGTGCACTTACACACATGCAGGCAATACACTCATATACATAGAATAAAAATAAAATATTTAAAAAGAATCTTCATCTTTATCTCATAACACACGTAACAACCAAATCATTATTTAAGCCTCAGATACCGGAGATCATTTGCCTCATGTTAATTACTGCTAGAAAGGGAATCAAGGGTCAGCAAGATGGCTCAGGGGTACAAGTGCTAACTGCTAAGCCCAAGTTTAATTCATGGAACTTACATGGTGAAAAGAGAGAACTGACTCCCTCAAGTTGTCCTCTGACTTCCTCACATACACTGTGGTATACACCCCAGACTCCCAAATAAATGAATGTTTTTAAAAACATCTTATTATGTTTATTTATTGTGTGTGTATGCATGTGGACATGCATGTGCTAGGACACATATGCAGAGGTCAGAAAAGAGTCTGTTCTGTCATCATTTGGGTCCCAGGGATTAAACTCAAGCCATCAAGCTTGGTGTCAAGTGCTTTTACCAGTTGAGCCATCTCACCAGCCCCTAAGTAAGTAAGTAAATAAATAAATAAATAAATAAAGTGTGAATGGTTTTCATTCACTCTCCAAGCATAGACATAAAGATTAAACCAAAATTTATTCAGAATAAATGTGCAGAGAACAGGAGGCCTTCAGAGTGTTTATCCTTGAACAGAACTATTTCAAATCTCTATCTCCCAGGGCTCAGAGATCATTTTGGAAGAGAAGGAGGAAAGATTGTAAGAGCCGTAGGGGGTACATCACCATAAGGAAGCAGAGTCTTCCAGACAGCTGGTCAGGTACTCATATGAACTCACAGCAATGGTGACAACATGTACAAGTCCTGTGCAAGCTCAAACCACACAGAAAAAATTCCAGCAAAGGCATAGGAAAGTGGGTAAGAAATCCCAACCCAACCTAAGGAACTTTTGGCAATTGATGGCTGCTGGGAGGGGGAAAGACAATGTCTTACATGGATGGGAGTCTATTTCAAACCAATCTATGGAGCTTTTCAGCAATTTATAACTCCTGGGAGGGAGAAAGACAGTGTCTTACATGGATGGAAGTTTTGGCGGGCCCAGTGGATTGATTCATACTGAAGGACATTTGAGGATACAAACTAGACTCTATAGGCTATATCTTATGTAAGAGAGTACATTGTGTTCAGTAAGAGCAGTGGGAGGAGGTGCAGAGAGGGGAGGGGATCTAAGTACCATCAAACTATATTGTATGAAAATTGAAATAATTGAATTAAAAAATTTATTCAGGCTATTGATGGAAAAAGGTCATCAGTGATCACATGTAGTTGCAGACTCTGAGTGTTTCAGTGCTGAAATCCCTGGCAAGATATGCTTACTTGTTGGGGAACTCTGCTGATAGGGTTGCAGTTTCTCCATGTCCAGATAGCCTAAGGGGCTCAGCGCCTGATGGAAAGACTCCCCTTTTCAACAGGGGGCCTCCTGCTCTCTTCCTGGCTCACCTTGAAGAGCCCGCCACAGATGCCTTATCTAAAACATGACCTCTGGCATAGAAACTACCAGGTTTTTTCTATGTGATAATCAGGCACTGTCTGACAGCCTGAAAGAAGCCCACCACCACATGTAAATAAAGCATACTATGGAGCACCTATCAACTGAGGCTTTTGCTACTGCCTCCACACTATAAATTCTCTAGTTTCCCCTTAATAAACCGGAGCTGTATCACTGAATTTGTCTGGAGCTGAGCTGTGTTTCACTGTGCCTGGGACCAGCCTGTGATCAGTCTTCCCGGAAGAAGCTGCCTTCTGTCAGCACTCACGCACCGCTTCTGCGCTCCCCGCTTTGCTCTCCCTGCCCCCCGCGGGCACAGGGGGAGCATCCCACAGCTAGCCTGAGCCTCCCGCAGCTTGGCGCAGAGCCCACCTGCACTCGCCGCAGCCGTGGAGAGAGAAAGACCCCGCCCTGCAGCAGAGACCTGCGACCTTGGAGAGACCCGCCCGGCCTGGCACTTACTGATGCAATAGTGGCAAGAATGTTCTTAGGGTAAACAACTGCTTCCTGATTAGATCTGAGGCCTGTTCCATGAGAAGCAATACATGCCTGGCACTGTAGAATTGGTCAAAAGCCTGTGGCTAGAGAGGTCACAGTCCCTGTGGGGGAATCTACTACTGATATTTTGCTAAATGGACATGGCCCCAAGCTGCATTCTAAATGTTTATGTTTATATACTTTGACTAGTGTAGTCTTGGTCAGAAAAGACTCATTGAGCAGTGAGTGATGGCCATGGAAATTCATAACTGGTAAGAATAAGTGACTGCTGAGTGCTTGGACCCAAATGGGACAGCTTTGTCACCTCCTCTGAGGCCCAGGAAGCAGAGAGGACCTGGAGGTGTGGAAGGACTGTGAGAAACAGAGTATGGTGGGACACTGTTCTGCATATGACAAGGCCAGTGCAGTCATGAACACACAGCAGCTGTGATTGCCTGCCTGGGGCCTGAAAACAAAAAAAGGAATGGAAGAAAGGAAAAAAGGAACATGAAGGTAGGAGGGGGACTAGCTGAGCATAAGGGAGTGAGCAGGAGTGGGAAGGGAATGAGAGGGTGCAGTAAATGTAATAGCAATTATGACATTAAAAGGGCTGGAGAGATATTTCAGCCATTAAAGGCTCAGGCTCACAACCATAAAGATGAATTTGGTTCCCAGCACCCACACTTGTCTCTCCAGCTACCATTTTCTTTTTAATTTTCTTTATTATTTTTATTTTATGTGTATGAGTATATTGCCTACATGTATGTAAGTGCACTCATGTTGTTCAATGCCTGTGGGTTAGAAGAAGGCATCGGATCCTCCTGGAACTGGAATTACAGACGGTTGTTAGCTGCTATGTGGGTGATGGGAATTGAACCTGGGTCCTCTGCAAGAGCAGTCAGTGCTCTTAACTCCTGAGCCATCTCTCCAGCCCCTCCAGCTACTGTTTTCTGTCCTGTACACATGTGGCACACATACAAAAATAGAAACAAAATCTTGAATAAAATTAAGTAAATTTAAATCTTATAGAAATGTAGTGGGAAAAAATCTATATGCTCTTCATAAAGTGTGACCATAGTACTTTATAACAAATGAAATTGTGGCTCAAAAATAAAAGCTCTAGGGATTGGAGCCTCTAATTCCTTCACCTCAGATCCCTGTACTATCTTCCTAATCCAAATTAGCTAAACTCCCTAGTATAGACTCCACTGGCCCCTGATCTGTCTGACACAGACCAACCCTCCTATTAACCTGACCAGCCTACCTACTACCCTGTCCCACCATCCACTCAAACCAGTCTACTACCCTACAAGAACCTGAAACATGCACCAATTTATTTTCCATACCTGAACAAAAAGCAACCAAGCTACATAAACAAAATTAATAGAAGCAAAATTGATTTTTTTAAAAAGCAGAATAGAAGTTCCTATTGGACACATAACCAAAAAAAGAATATCCATATGCCCAAACAGCAACACAAAAGCACAAATATGAAAAACCAAGAAAATATGTCCCCCAACAAAACCCACTAGTCCTACAGAAGTGCACTACATTGAGAACCACCCTGAGGAACCCCCAGGATGCAGAGTTTAAAAGAACAATCACAAACATGACCAAAGAACTTCAAGAAGACACAAAGAACTCAAAAAGGAAAGATATAAATTCATGATGGAAGCCCAAGAATCTACAAATATGTGGCTTAATGAAATATCCAAAAACAATTCATGACTTTAAAAGTGAATTCACAAAGAGATAGAAATAGTGAAGAAAACCCAAACAGACATGAACATGGGATTGAAGAACTCAATAAACCAATTAGAAACAATAGGAGAAAGTCACACAAGCAAAATGAATGAAATGGAAAACAGTATCAAGATTGGATGATAAAATTGAAGATCTGGACTTAAGTAAAGACTGTGTGAAATTAAAAAAACCCACAGGAATGGAATACTTAGGAAATGTGGGACAACATGAAACAACCAAATCTGTGAATTATAGGCATGCAGGAAGGAGAAGAAACTCAGGCCAATGGCATTGAACAGATCTTCAACAGGGTTATAGAAGAAAACATCTTTAAATTAAGGAAAGATAAAACTATAGAGATTCAAGAAGCACATAAAACACTGATTACACATGACCAGAACAGAAACTCCCCACAGCATATCATAGTAAAAAACATTGAATTTACAGAACAAAGAGAGGGTACTGAAAGCTGCTAGAGAAAAACAACAAGTTACATATAAAGGAAAACCCATCAGAATAACAGTAGACTTTTCAGTACAAACTATGAAAGCTAGAAGAACCTGGAACAAAGTATTTCCAGTCCTAAATGACAAGAGATGCCAACCCAGAATACTTTAGCCAACAAAGGGGAATGGAAAAATTTTCATGACATGAATAGGCTGAAAGAATTCATGTCCACCAAACCAGCCCTACAGAGAACACTCAAAACAATACAAAGGACTGAAGAAAGAAAAGAGTATACCCAAGAGACTACAGAAAGAAAAAAATAATGGAAATACAAAATAGGGCCACAAACAAATTAAAATGACAATATCCAATGCATATCTTTCAATAATAACACCAAATATCAATGGCCTCAACACCCCTTTCAAAAGGCACAGGCTAATAGAATGGATCAAGAAAGAAAATGCAACTTTTTGTTGTCTTCAAGAAACTTATCTTCAAGGATAGACACTACCTTAGGGTAAAAGGATGGAAAAAAATATGCCAAGCAAATGACTCTAAGAAGCAAGCAAGTGTTGACATTCTAATACCTGACAAAATAGACTTCAAATTAAAACTAATCAGAAGAGATAAGAAAGGTTACTTCATTCTAATCAAAGGAAAAATTGATCAAGATGATATTACAATTATAAACATATATGCACTAAACTCTGGAGCACCCAATTTCATAAAAACAGTACTCCAGGACTATAAAACAGAGATTGACCCCCAACTCAGTAATAGTAGGTGACTTTAACACCCCCACTATCTTCAATAGATAGGTCAACTGGACAAAGAATAAAAAGAGACATCTGAATTAAATGACATAGTACATGAAATGGACCTAACAGACACATACAGAATATTCCACCCAAGCACCAACAAATACACTTTCTACTCAGCAGCTCATGCAAGTTATTCTAAAATTGACCGCATTCTGGAACGCAAAACAAATCTCAACAAATACAAAAAGAAAAAGAAATAATTCCATGCATTGTATCAGACCACAGAGCAATAAAGCTTATAATCACATCAAAAGAAGCTCTAGTAACTACAGGAACTCATGGAGATTAAAACAACACACTTCTGAATGATGAATGGGTCAAAAAAGAAATTAAGAAAGAAATAAAAGTATTCCTGGAACTAAACAAAAATGCAAATACAACTCAGCAAAACCTCTGGGACACCATAAAAGCAGCCCTGAGAGGGAAGTGTATGGATCTTAGTGCCTACAATAAAAAAAATCAGAAAGCTCTCATGTAAATGACTTAACAGCACAACTCAAGACTCTCGAAAGGCAAGAACAAACCAACCCCAAACCTAGAATTTAATGAAATAGAAAGAAAATAATACAAAAATATCAATGAATCTAAGATCTGGTTCTTTAAAGGTTAAACAAGATAGACAGGCCCTTAGCCCAGTTAACCAAAAGAAAGAAAGAGCAAATCCAAATCCACAAAATTAGAGATGAAAGGGGAAACATCACAACAGATGTAACCCAATAAATGCTGTAAATCATATAAATGGACTCAAAGACAAGAACTACATCGTCATCTCAGTAGATGCAGAGAAGGCCTTTGACAAAACTCAACATGCATTTATGTTCAAAGTGCTAGAGGGAATTGGACTGGAGGGAACATACCTCAACATAATTAAAGCTATATATAACAAACCCATAGCCAACTTTATCTTAAATGGAGAAAAACTGGAAGCATTCCCACTAAAATCAGGAACCAGACAGGGTTGTCTGCTCTCTCCACTCCTTTTCAGTATAAGTGCTTGAAACTCTTGAAAGAGCAATAAGACAAGAGAAGGAAATTAAAAGTATACCAACTAGTCAAATTATCCCTGTTTGCAGATGATATGCTATTATACATAAGATATGCCTAAAAATTCCACTAGAAAACTGTTAGAATTGATTAATACTTTTAGCGAAGTGGCAGGATACAAAATCAACTTACAAAAAAATCAATAGCCTTTCTCTATATCAATAAGAAGCAATCAGAAAAAAAAATTCAGGGAAACCCTTCCATTCACAATAGCTTCAAAAAATATTTAGGAATAAACCTAACCAAAGACATTAAGGATCTTTATAATGAAAATTTCAAATCTCTAAAGAAAGAGATAGAGAAAGACACTAGGAAATGGAAAGACCTAGCATGCTCATGGATTGGTAGAATCAATATTTTGAAAATTATCATCTTACCAAAAGCAATTTATAGATTCAATGCAATGCCAATCTAAATACTGAGGACATTCTTCATGGAGCTTTAAAAAATCATCTTAAAATTCATATGGATTCAAAAAAGACACCGGATAGTCAGGGAAATCTTGGGCACAAGTAACAATGCTGGGGAGATTACCATACTAGATCTCAGATTATATTACAGAGCTATACTCATAAAAACTGCGTGATACTGGCACAAAAACAGGCATATAGATCAATGGAATACAATAGAAGACCCAAACACAAGTACATGCAATTTCAGCCACTTGATATTCAAGAACACACAATGGAGGAATGACAGCATCTTCAACAAACAGTGCTAACAAAACTGGATCTCTACCTTCAGAAGAATCAAATTGGACCCTTATCTTTCCACCCACTCCAGGGGCTGGAGAGATGGCTCAGCAGTTAAGAACACTGGTTGTTCTTGCAGAAGACCCGGGTTTGAATCCCAGTACCCACATGGCAGCTAACAATTGTCAATACTTCTAGTCCCAGGAGATCCAAAAGCCTCTTCTGACCTCTGTGGGCATTGCACTACATGGGTGCACTTACCTACATGCAGGCAATACATGCATACACATCAAATTTAAAAGAAGTAAAATTTAAAAAAGTCAACTCCAAATGGATCAAAGACATCAATATGAAACCTGAAACACAGAAACTGCTAGAAGAAAACATAGGCAGTACCCTCCAAGATTTAGGCATAGGAAAGGACTTTCTAAATTGGACAACAGCTGCCCAGGCACTAAGGTCCACAATCAATAAGTGGGACCTCATTAAATTACAAAGCTTCTGTACAGCAAAAGAAACAACCAAGGAAGGGAAGAGGAAATCCACTGAGTGGGAGAAAATCTTTACCAGTTACACATCCAACAGAGGATTAATATCCAGAATATAGAAAGAACTCAAAAAACAAAGACATATAATAAATGACCCAATAAAAAGATGGGTGATAGACCTGAACAGAGAGTTTGCAAACTAAGAAATAAAACTGGCAAAGAAACACCTTAAAAATTGTTCAACATCCTTAGTAATTAGAGAAATGCAGATAAAAATCCACCTTAAGATTCCATTTTACCCTAGTCAAATTGGCAAAGATCAAGAGCATGAAAGACTCCAAATGCTGGAGAGGATGTGGAGAAAGAGGAATTCTCATTCACTGCTGGTGGGAACGCAAACTTGTGCAACCACTGTGGAAAGCAGTGTGCAGAACTCTCAAAAAACTAACAATGAACCTACCATATGACCCAGTTATACTACTCCTTGGCATATTTCCCAAGGACTCATCATACTGTAGAGATACCTGTACAACCATGTTTGTTGCTGCTCTCTTCACAATAGCTAAGAAATAGAAACAACCTAAATGTCCCTCAACTGACAAAGGGTTAATTAAAATGTACATCTACACAATGGAGTTCTGCTCAGCAGTAAGAAAAGATGAAGTTATAAAATTTGTAGGTAAATGGAGGGAGCTAGAGAGTGTTATACTAAGTGAATTAACACAAACGCAGAAAAGCAAGCGATGTATGTTCTCCTTCATTTGCAGATTGTAACACTAATCCCTTATATGTGAGCATATAAATTCTGATGTAACACCAAGAGCCAGGAAAATGGAAAGGATACACAGAGGTAAAGGAAAAGAAAGAACCTGAAAGGGGGGATAGAAGGGAGCAGATGTTATGGGGGGGAGTGGGGAAAGTGGGAGTATTCAGCAAGGAAGAGAGGAGGGAGGGACATGCAAGGGACCAAGGTGTGGGGGGAGGAGTCAGAAGAGGGGGGATGGTGGGATTGGGTGTTATTGGTAGAAGGTGGGGATAATGGGGTCACTTGGTCTGGGGATGGAGGAGGGAGACCAGATGGGAGGTAAAAGAGTTGAGATGAATGAATCTTGGGGGGCTAGGAAACCCAAGGGGAAATGTGATGCCCTCTACTATTCATGAGAAATGCACATACAGTGTCTGAACATTAATGCATATGTATACCTTGGAGTATCATGGCAAACTACCTCTACTGGTGCAGTAGTGGCACTATTATCTAGGGGTCAATCAAGAGCTATGTGGTTGGACTTAATGCCCTCTCAATGGGAGTGAACTCATGGGTAGCACTGTAAGCTCAGCCAAATACACATGGTAGAAGAGGACATAGACCCTAGACAAAACCCTCTTTCATATTTCTAGACAAGTGAAATTTCCTACTATATGCTAAATACTTATTTTTATGTTTACAGACAAGCATACCATACACAATTCATCAAAGAAGCTTATTTTTGCAAGAGATGGAGGCTACTCCAGAATTGCACAACTGGTCAGACACAGAAAATATACATTTGAGAGATGCCCAGTCCTAGATGACACATCTGCAGTTGAACCTCTACAACTAATGCTCATGGAACATAACGGAAAAAGTGGTAGAGAGAAAACTAATGTATCCGTCAACCCTCACCAGTAAAGCTTCCTTGTACAACAGAGTGTGAACCACACAGAAGGCCACAACTGGCCAAGAACAAGTGAGTACAGCGTGTATATCCTTGGATAGGACTCTTATGTGGAACTTCACCCACCCAGGGCTCAGGGACCACTGTGGATGAGGAGGCGGAAAGATTGTAAGAGCCGGGGCAGGTTCATGAACACAGGGAAGCAGAGGCTTTCATGGCCACTGGAAGCTTGCACATATGAACTTGTGGCAATGGTGGCATCAAGCACACGACCCATGCCAACTCAATTAAACAAGGGCCCAGAGGGGAGGAGAGAAATGAGTAGTGGGCCAGCTCTAGACTGAGAATTATTGGAGACTGACTGCTACTGGGTAAGGGAGTGTATGCGCTACATACATTCCCTAGATGGGCTGACTAGACACTCCAGTGGACAAAATTGCACTGATGGAGATCTGGGTACAAATTCTTGACTGGATAGGACTTAGCATCTATGGGGGAATATATGAGATCTGGCGGGGGAATGGGGGCGGCATGGATGGAGGAGGGGGGTCTAAATTTGATTAAGAACTGTTGTCTGAAATTATAAAAGATCAACAAAAATATATACAAAAAAGATGGGCTTGGTTGGTGTGTGCTCTTGTAACCCCAGTGCTGGGGAGTCAGAGACAGGGGGATCCCTGGGTTCACTGGCCAGTTAGTCTCCCTTACTTGGCAAGCTCCAGTACAGTGAGAGATTCATTCATTCATAAATAAATAAATAAATAAATAAATATGGATAACACTTGAGGAACAAGATCTGAGCTTGTCCTCTGGCCTCTATACACACCTATGTGTGCCCATCCCCCACATGCATCTATGCACACACACATGAATACTTACGCCCTGAATTGAAATATTCTCTGGTTTCCCACAGAGGAAGCATTTCCTCCATGCTTCCAAGTGAAGCCATCCACAGTTGAGTAGGACCTTTGACTTATCTTTATACAGATGGAACTGGCAGAGGAAAGGAGCCAGGGGCTCCTCCCAAGCCCATGTGACCCCTGAGGAACAGATAATAAATTGGTTCATTTCAGCTAACTGTATGGTCTTAAACACCCAAAAGGAAAGTATAACCAAAGATTAAAGTGATCAGTATATTTCTTGAAGAGTCCATCTAAAGGCTACATAACAAGAAAACACCAGACAGGAGATACCTTCGTTTGAGTTGTTGGCCAGGGTGGCCCAAGAGATTCCCAGACAGTAACCCAGCATAGAACTGGGAAAATGAACAACAGACCCCAATCTTATTTAAAAGAATATTGGCAATAGCTTGCTGCTAGATGAGGAAGAGCTGATCTTCCTAAAACAAGGACCTCTAGATAGGCTGACTAGATTCAGTGGATGGACAAGCACTGGGGAACAGCTGGGGGTGCTGACAACACAGTGGACAGCAACAGGGATGACAGAGCATATAGGCTCCAGCGGGGGGGCATGGAAGGGTGTCACTTGGGATATGGGTATATAGATGAATAAGATTGTTTGGGGTGTTCTATATGAAATATACACACACAAAATCAGTAACTAAAAAAATGAGTTATATTTGAGGAAGAAGCATATAAATTTGCTTCATGTTAATTAGTAGATGTGAAAAACATTACCATTGAAATCTACCTGATGACTTTATATCCATGCTAAGGTGCCAAGAATCTCAGAAAGTAACCCAATGTGACTAGTAATAATCAGATATATAGAGATTAGAGATGCATGTGCAAACACCTAAATGTTAGTTGCATAAAAATGAGTTTTTCTATGCTGGGCATGGTGACACACACCTTTAATCCCAGCACTTGGGAGGCAGAGGCAGGCGGATCTCTGTGAGTTCAAGGCCAGCCTGGTCTACATAGTGAGTTCCTGGACAGCTGGGGCTACAGGGAGACCATGTCTCAAAAAGACAAAAAAATAAATAAAAATAAAAAGAGCTTTTCTGTATGAAACAGTATATTTTAATAATGAAATGGAGATATTTTTTAAAGGTTAAAACCTCATTCAGTTTTATGTCTTATAGGGTTTATACTGAGTACAATGTTGTGTAACTGTATTAATTCAACTGTAAACCTAAAATTTTACAGCCAACTTTGAAAGAGATGCATCTTAGCTCTGGAAATTGTTATTGAATATGTCAATGTTGTTGTAATGAAATGCTTCTTCTAATTATGTGGCTATTAAATAAATAATCAAAAATTAAAAAAAAATATTCTCTGGTTTCCATAAAAACAACAAAAGCCATCTCCCATAGCCCCATGATAAAAATATGACTGTAAGCAAAACTGCAGTGAATTGCCTTGTAAGAAGAACCCAGATATTCCTGAAGAGGGGTGTGGGAGCTGCTCTGTTGGTTAGAAATTCCAGTTGCCTTGCTCTTAAGGAGGATCGTGTGATACGGTTTGGAAGAGTCCTCCCCCAAAGGTCTGTATGTGAAAAGCTTGGTACCCAAAGTAATTCTCACAGGAAGTAATGGAACCTTACAGGAAGTGGGACCTGAGGAAGGTACTTAGGTGGTTAAGGATATACCCCTGAGGGGGATGAAACCCCAAGCCATTCTATTTTTCTCTGTTTCCTGGTTCATGATATCAGTGGATTTATACCACCATGCACACATATCACGTGTCACCCTCATAAGAGGCCAAAGCAAAGGGATCAATAACCTGACCTTTGACAGGAACTTAAGGAACTGTGAAACAAAATAATATTTTCTATTGTGTGTGAAAGTGTGTGTATACGTACATGTTCATATGGATATGTGCACATGAATGTGTGGATGTACATGTGGCTGCCAGAGGTTGAGAGTGAGTATCAATGAATCTATACCTTAGTTTTTGAGGCAAGGTCTCTCACTGAACCTATAGCTTATAGATTTGGCTGGACTTGGTGGCCAGTAAGCTCTAGGGATTCTCCTGTCTCAATCTGCCTAGTTCTGGGGTTACAGGTGTATAGTATTACCCATGGCTTTTACATGGTGCTGGGGATTGGAACTCACATCCTCATACTTGTGTGTCAAGAGCTTTATTGACTGATTCATCTTCTCCCAAGTTCTTTTTTCTCTTTATGAGTTAAATATCTCAGGAATTACCTTATAGCAATGTGAACCTGACTAATACACCATGCTACATGGACAAATATTTGTGCTTTTCTTGTCCCAACTTTCCTCAGATGGATCTGTGGCCATACACTTGTGGTGTAACAATTTCAGAGATAAATCTTCACTCCATATTATAGTGAAGCTCCTTAAAGCACAGGATGTTCTAAGTGGAGGTAAACATTCCATCCCATAGGTCAGCTTGTTAAACTCAGAAGATAAACAACTCAAAAGCTTCAGGAAGGCCACAAAACTGACCAGATATGTCAGTCCCTTCTCTCTCTCCCTAGCATATATAAGGAGGACTGCTGCTAGACACTGTCAGACCAGCTGAGTTGCCTGGAAGAAGCAGAGACCAGCCAAGCTATCTAAAAGAGGCTTAGACCAATTGAGCTGCCTATAGGTCGTGCAGTGCACTCCAGGTTTCCTGCTTTTGTGAGCTATCAGCCATGCTGCGGTGGGCTTTTGGTGAAGCAGCTGCCTTTGAGTCATTTCTGCTCCTGTAAGAAATCCCTCACTCAGAATATTGCAACTACAATACAACCCATTGATTCACCAAGTTGGATTTGGGTAGTATCCTTACTTCAGTCTGTCGTCAGTTCCCTATCTGGTAGGAGTAGATTTATTTTTGTTCATGTCTCCCCAGGAATAGGGTCACACAGTACTGTGTATCATTATATGGTGGAAAGCTAAGTAATCAGAATTCTCAGGGATGTTATAATATTACATTATAAATGACATTAACTACAAGGGTACTAAAAATGTCACTTGTGTCCTTTTAGTCAAAGTAGCACCTTATGACAGTCAGGTAGTCAAGAATGTTTCCTCAGTTCTACTTCACTGTGGGCTCAGGTTTCATTGAAATCTACTCTGTGATGATCTATGGCACCATCAAGTACTTCAAAGATGTAGGTGATTATTGTACCATCCATCTTACCTTAGCTATTTGTCCTGTGCATAAAAAACTGAATTTTCGAGAATGCTAGGGAACTATATCCTCTGTCGGATGATTGTTCCAATTGCACCTGCTAGTCTATTTGTAGACTTTTGCTTTGGTGATCAATACCACCCTGATTGTCTGATTTATAGCACTGACTGGATGAGTGCTTTTTACTCTTTAGTACTTATCACAATTTGGAATGCTTTGGTGTCACCTGGAAAAGGTTGCAATACAGCATCACTATTTTAGGGTTGTATCAACTCTTCACACTTTATCATGAATGAGTCTTTATAGACTTTGTTCACCTTTTCCTTTTACCACACATGACACCATTCTGTGGCACTGACAACATGATTCTAATTGAGAAAGAGGTAGAAAGTAATCCAACACATTGGTGACATCTGTAAGTCATTATGTGGGCCGTCTATCCTACATGAAATCAGAGCCTTACAAAATAGTGAAGTTTTTCATGATCAAGTTGTCTGAGGCATGCAGTGAAGGAAACTGGCATGACATGTGATCCCTGACAACAGAGCATCTTGTCCCCCAACCCCTACCATAAGAGCATCTGGTTCTATATTGGGGGCAAACTTCCCTTGGCAGGAACAAACTTCCTCCAGTAGCCATCTCCAGACCACCCCCTGCAGCTGCTTCCCAACTTCCATTTGCAACTGCCTTCCCAGAGACCCTATAAAACCCTAACCCTCCCTTCATGCTGTGCACAACTTCCATCCCACAGGAAGGTTGTTGCCCCTGGCCGTGATAATAAATACAGTCTTGTCTGTTGAGAGCAGACTTGGTCTCTTTCATTGTCTCTTGCTCCTGTTCTCTGTGCTTTAAAATCTAGCATACAGTGCAAACTGGTAGAGCACAACTTTCTTTTCCCATCTCTCCTTCCCTCCCTCCTTCCCTCCCTCCCTCCTTCCTTTCCTCCTTCCTTCCCTCCTTCCCTCCTTCCTTCTTTTTGGTCTTTTTGAAACAGGGTCTCCCTGTAGCCCCAGCTGGCCTGGAAGTCACTACATAGACCAGGCTAGCCTCAATCTCACAGAGGTCTACCTGCCTCTGCCTCCCAAGAGCTGGGAATAAAGGCCTGCACCACAAAGCCCGACTGTAGCACAATCATCTTACTGCTAACAAAAGGTGGGAGGGGGCATAGCAATATATTGACCTACTAAACACTGTTGGCAACATAAACATTATCTTCTGTACTACTTACTATCTGTCTCCTTTTCAGGATTTTAATTAAAGTAGAAACATTCTTCTTTTGTGGTATTAGGATTTGAATCCAAGGCCATGAGCATTATAGGCAAACATTGTATCACTGAGCTATATCCCTAGCAATCTTTTTGCTTTCTAACTTTGGGACAGGGTCCCATTGAGTTGCTCAGGCAGTCCTTGAACTTTCAATCCTCCTGCTCACCCTTCCAAGTATCTGGGATGATAGGTCTGAGCCACCTAGCCTGGCCACATTTCTAATACTGCTTCACAACAAATATTCCCAAATTCAACAGCTTACCAGAACATAAATGTGTTGTTGAGCAGTTCTGCAAGTCAAATATGACAAGTTGAAATATTTTTTCTGTCTAGAGTTTCATAAAATCAATATCAAACTATTAACCAGGGTGGTGACTAACTGGATACTCAATATGGTGATTTGGAGTGTTGACTTGACTGGATTAAAGGACACTCAAGATAGTAAATCATTAACTATTTTCAGCTCTTCAATAAGCTGTGAACCAGCTCCTTCCTTACTAAAAGGGAAACCCAGGTGGTTTGACATGCTATTTGAATAATCAAGCAGCTCTAGGTGTGCCAATGAGGGTGTTTCTGGATGAGGTTTTCATGTCTGTCAGTAGACTGAGAAGAGATGATCTGCCCTCATTGTGGTCAAGCTCCATCCAAATGGCTGAAATCACAGAGAAAAGAAAAGGATGACCATGAAATGGCTCAGTAGGTAAAGGCATTTTCTGCTAAGCCTGATGACCTGAGTTTGATCCCTGGGTCCTACAAGGTGAAAGGTGAAGACCAGCTCCTTTGATCTATACACACACACACACACACACACACACACATAAATAGAAAGAAAGAAAGAAAGAAAGAAAGAAAGAAAGAACGAAAGAAAGAAAGAACGAAAGAAAAGGAAAAAGCAGAGGATGAATAATTTGTCTTTTGGAGGTAGGACAACCTTCTTTACCTGCCCTTGGAAATCAGAATGTCAAGTTAGGCCCTTGATACCAGACTAAGAGTTATCCAACCAGCTTCTGTAATTCTAAGGCCTCCAGACTTGGGATGAGCCCTGTTCTCAGGATTCTGTGCTGTCCACCATGGAGATGGCCTATTGTGGGACTTTTCAGCCTCTGATCAAGTGAGCCAATTCTCTTAGTAAAACTTTTTTTCACATATCTCCCTGTATAACATTTTTGTTCTGTTTCTAAAGAAAAATGATTAACACATACAAAACAGCTGCTTTTAAGTTCATTGGGGTAAAAGTAGTCTCATTTCCTAAAGTATTAAATATCCCAGGGTGATTAGTCAGCTTTTGAGTGGCAGGTGATTATTTTGATCTGCTAACATCATGGGAAAAGTGCTTCTTCATACTAGAATAGACACTTATTCTGGATATGAATTTTTATTTATTTATTTATTTAATTTTGAGCCAGGGTCTCCCTGTAGCCGCAGCTGTGGAACCCACTGGAACTTGCTGTGTAGACCAGTCTGGCTGTGATTTGGAATTAGTGTGTGCCACCATGCACAGCTGAACTTTCTCTTTTTAAAAATTTCTGTGTATGTGTGTAGGGGGGGTACCACATGTGTGTGGGTACCTGAGGAAGCCAGAAGAAGGCATTGGATCCCCTGGAGTTGGAATTACAGGAAATTGTGAACCACCCAAAATGGGTGCTGAGAACCAAACTCAGGTCCTCCAGAAGAGCAGCAAGTTCTCTTAACCACTGAGTCATCTCTCCTGTCTCTGTACATGAACTTTCATTCCCACCCACTGCATTTTAAGAAAACCATTTGTGGTCTTAGAAAGGTTATATTGATCATTAAGATGATCTACATTACATCACTTCTTAACATAGAACTCACAGAAAGTGCAGTACAGTAAAGGACTCATGATACCAGATGTCACTAGTCTTCTTACCAACATCTTGAAACACATCACTGAAACAGTGGAATTGTCCTTTGAAGCTTGTTACAGTTCTACCTTTTTGGTAGTACCTTGGGGTCTGGATTGAAATAATCTTAAAAGGTGGCAGTATTTCCTCTTAGTAGCCAGTACGTATAAATGCTTTTTCCATAGCTGTTCTAGTTTATTTCTCCATTGCTGTGACAAAATACTCTGGCCAATACCAACTTGGGGAGGAAAGGGTTTATTGGTTCACATCTCCCAGGTCACAGTTCATCAGGGAGCCCAAGGTAGGAACTCAGGGCAGGACCTTGGAGGCAGGATCTGGAGCACAGGCCATGGAGGAATGTTACTTACTGGCTTGTTCCTCTGGCCCATGCTCAGCCTGCAGTCTTACACAGCATAGACCCACCTGTCCAGGACTGGCACCACCCACAGTGAGCTGGGCCCTCCCATGTCACTCAGTAATCAAGAAGATGCCCCACAGACATGGCCACAGGCCAGTCCAATGGAGGCAATTCCCCAATTGAGGCCCCCACAACCTATGTGTGTCAAGATGACACTAAAGCTATACAGCACAATTGACCCCTTATCAACATGACACACAAATACATCACTATTAAACCATAACTTTTCCATTTCTTGTCCCCAAGACACGACGTTAACATTAATATCACAACATAAGATAGCACAACCTTAAAAACCCCACAGTCCTTAAAAAAATCCAAGCACTTAAAAGTTCACAGCCTTGAAAAACATTACCATTGAAATCTACCTGATGACTTTATATCCAAGCTCAGATGCCAAGGAGCTCAGAAAGTAACCGACTATGACTAGTAATAATCAGATATATAGAGATTAGAAATGCATGTGCAAACATCTTAATGTCAATTGCATTAAAATGAATTTTTCTGTATGAAGCTGTGTATTTTAGTAATGAAATGGAGATCTTCTTAAAAGGTTAAAACCTCATTTAATGTTATGTCTTATAGGGTTTACACTAAGTACAATATTGTATAGCTGTAATAATTCAACTGTAAACCTAAAAATTTACTGCCAATTTTGAAAGAGATGCATCTTAGCTCAGAAAATTGTTATTGAATATGTCAGTGCTGTTGTAATGAAAAAAAAAGTCCACAGTCTTTTTAAAAAATATCTTAACTGCGGGCTCCTGTAAAATCTAAAACAAGTACTGTCTTATTTTCAAAGGGAGGAAGCAGACAACCTAAGCAAAGCCCAGGTCCATAAACTGGTGGTGAGTACAGGCCCGCACACACCTCTGTCCTCTGTTAGAGCTCATCCTGTCCCACCTGCAGGAAGCTGCTTCAGACCTGCAGCGCTTCCTGTAGAATTCACCACCACCTTTAAATTTTCACGTATATTCCCTTCCACTTACAAACATGCTCGCATCTGTCCAGCCACTGAAGGCCTAATTACCTTCTTCCCTGGAAATGATTGAGGCCTCAGGATGGGATTCTCCCTCTCTTCTCTGTTTCACTGACATCATGGCCATAATGTGCTTCTTTTTAGGTGATGTAGGTCCCATGCCTTCTTTAGTAGGGTTCTCTTCCTTTTCAGGGCTGATAAAAAATCTCTTCATTTTTTTTTTAATCAGTCATCTTTGCCTAGAAAGTATCAACATATTTATTCCACAAAAGGACAAAAGTTAACCACCGCAAAATTGCAAAAAAGAATGCAAAGCTTATGGGGTAAGATTGAAGTTAGAAGTCTCATCTGTTTGACTCCACAATGAGAAGAGTAAGGAAAACAGAAATCCAAAAAAAAATGTGAAAAAGCAAGGCTAGAATTACTCCTCCAAAAGTTTATGATTCCTTAATAACTTAATCTAAAAATCTCAAAATGTTTTAAATGACAAAGAATTCAAGGGCACAGTTTAAAAATGATCCTTGAGCACAAAGATCACAAAAAAGGGGAAGACTGAAGGAATGGAGTGGATTCACAAAGTAGATGACAAATTCGGCACCAAGAGAGACTCCAGGGAGGTAAAGCCAAACAGAAACCTTGGAAAGACAAAGCTCAACAAATCAAAACATTGAATAAAAAGGATCTAGACCAAGTTTAACAAAGAATTCTAGGAATTAAAGCCAAGACTGAGGAACTTTTGTATTCACATAGCAAAAAACAAACATAACATGGCAATCATGGCCACAATTTTCAACAATGCTAGAACATGATGAAGAGACCAAACTTGTGAACCTTTGGTTTAAAGAAGGATTCAAGGGACTGGAGAGATGGATTAGCAGTTAAGAACACTGGCTGCTCTTGCAGAGGACTGAGGTTTGCTTCCCAGCACCCACATGATGGCTAACAATCATTCATAACTCCAGTTCTAGAGGATCTTGTGCCACCTTCTGGACTCCTCAGGCATTGCACATGTGGGTGCACTTACATACATGGAGGGAAAACACACACATATATACATAAATAAATGAATAAATAAAATACAAAGATTTTTAAATGGAGTCATTTCAGTCTAAACACATAGAAAATCTATTCTATAAACATTTTACAGAAAATTTATGAAATCTTGGGAGAGATATGGATATGCAATTGCAGGAGGAATTTACAATCTCAACTGCACATGACCAGAAAAGCACCTCTCCATGTCGTCTTATAGTTCTAATGCCAAGAATGCAGAACAAAGAAAGAATACTGGAAGTTACAAGAGCAAAGTTACTCACAAACACAAATATATCAGAACATCAGGACTCTTCTCTGCAGATACCCCAATGGCCAGGAACCATAGACTGATATATTTAAAACCTTGAAGTAATGGCCAACCAAGATTATTATGGCCAGAAGCTTTATTGTCTAAAATCAGAGACGAGAGCAAATCCTTCCATGATAAGGATTCACTAGAGCAATTCATGACCAATAGGTCACCATTGATGAATACACTCACAGAATACTACACACAGAAGACCAAGATGTACAGCACATGAGAGCATGAGAAAGAAAAAAGCACTAGAAGAAATAAAGATATATGTAGATTTGGAAAATGTCAAACATTTTCAACTTACTAAACTCACAAAGCTTTAACTGAAATAAAGAAGAAGTTAGTACATACCTTGTATTGATAACCTAAATGTAAAATGGGCCTAACTCTCCAATTAAAATATGCAGTCAGGATGAAGGGCTTAAAACCAAGATTCAACTGTTACCTTTCTCGAAGAAACTTCTCTGTCAAGGATGGACAAAAACGGAGAGCGAAAATGTGGAATATTACATCCCAGGCAAACTAAATTTAAGGGCAAGCGGGGACAGCTATACTTAAATCTGAAAAAGCTGACTTGAAGATGAAATCTGTAAAAAAGAAATCAAGCAGGTCACAGCATGTTAATAAAGGGAGCAATCCATTATAAAGAATGGAATGGTGGCTGGAGAGATGGCTTAGCAGTTAAGAGCATTGACTGCTCTTGCAGAGGACCCAGGTTTGGTTCACAACATCCATATGGTGGCTAACAACTATCTATAACTTCAATTCCAGGGGATCCAATGCCCTCTTCCAGCCTCTGTGGCCATTGCACAACATGGGTGTACTTACATACATGCAGGCAATATACCATATGTATAAAATAAAAATAATAAAAAAATTTAAAGGTGGATCAATAATAAATATCCACACAGCAAATGTTGGTACACCCAATTTCATAGATCATAAACTACTAGTCATGAAGAACTGAGGAGGTTCTGGTAGAAGAAGAGTGACTGACTTCAAAATCAGATTCTCATCAGTCTATAGATCCTCCAGACAAGAGAATCAACAAACTCCGGAGTAAAAGTTCACCACTTAATGGACAGCTACTGAAGATTTCACCCAATAGCTGTGGAATGCACAGTATCTCAGCAACCCATGGAACTTTCTGCAAAATATATCATATTTTATCTCACAAAGCTAGTCATAACCATCATAAAAGAATCTTGTATCTTGTCAGTTAGTAATGCTAGGAAGTTAGAAATGAATAGCAAAGGAAACAGTTATCAGAGTGAATCAGAACACATAAGCTGGCACTTTGGAGACTGAGACAGTAGGATTAGTAGGATTGTTGCTGAAAATTCAAGGCCAGCCTGCTCTTCAGAAGGAGACAATGTATCCAAAGCAAAATAATACAAAACAAAACAATGAAAACATTATATAAATATGGATCCAGAAGTGGAAAAAAAGTGGAGTGGAATATTATTACATACTTAACTTTAGATTTTTTAAATTTGTTTTATTTTTTTATGTGTATGAATGTATTGTCTGCATGTATGTAAGTGTATATGTCATGCAATGCCCACGGAGGCCAGAAGAGGGTGTCAGATCCCCTGGAACTGGAGTTACCAAAAGTTGTGAGTCATCATGTGGGTGCTGGGACTCAAACCTAGGTCCTCTACAAGAGCAGCCAGAGCTTTTCATCACTGAGCATCTCTCCATCTCTCCAGCCCCTTCACTTTAGATTCTAAAAGTGAGTTAAATT